>NW_019735562.1:92144-186318 GCF_002891405.2 Cryptotermes secundus | reverse complement strand
GGCAGGTTTTCTCCGAGTACTTCGGTTTCCCCTGCCAATCTTCATTCCACCAATTGCTCCACAATCACCCTCACCTAACATCTGGGGCTGGTACAATAGGCCAGAAGTGGCCGCAGTACATGGGACTTAGTCCCACCCCACTGGCAATAACAAAATACTTCTGTTACTGCATTTAGGAAGTAACTCTAGTAACCCTCCCACCTCTCCAATGAGCTAGGCCTCCATGTAATTACTGATTGTAGGAAATTAAAGCAATAAAATTTGGAGACGACTTCCAGTGGATTAAGTCTGATATGAAATTTAATCAAAATCCGTCTAGCTGTTCTCAACTTTAAACATGCTTAGAGATGGACGGATTGATGTAACCCCCATATTCCTTCCTATTGTGGACATCGTGTAGAGAACGCATAACGAATAAACTACGCCTTTGTTGCAGTCGGACCTTTCATGTCGAAACACCAAGCAGACAGTGGGCGCCATCTATACGAGGACCAACTTTGTGACGCTAAAGTACGTCACAGACGGGTGGGGAACGGAGTCCAACGGCTTCAAACTCGTCATCACAGCGTTCAAAGACAAAAGTAAGTAGAAAACTGAAGGAGACAAAAATATCCTTATATGTTAGACTTCACTGCAGTGTTCTAATCTGAACAGTGGCAAGTGAGCTAAATGGGAGGTCGTTTTCTAAGAGATATTAGTCTGTCCGCGGATTCTCAAAATGCGCAAAAAATTTTATCTCTGATATAAAATAGCATCTGTAGAATTTCTAATGAAACAATTTAAAAATACGATCGCCGAACTTGTGGCTCGCAAGCCGAAATTACCACGTAACTTTCAGAATGATATATTTTACATAAGCATGTACCTCTAGAAACTTCTGATGTATAAATATTTGCAGTAGCACTGATATACTTTCCTTTTTACTTACAGCAATTAAATGACTAGCTCCTCTAGAACAAACAGGTTTATTCAATAAATGCTCTGTTTTTCGTACAGACCTGCAAGCATCCCTTACTAGTTCCATTTATACCTACGGGCAAATGGTGATAGTGGAGTCCGACGCTTAAAACCACGGCACTGGGCACAATTCTCGCATCCTGAGATTTGTGCATAAGAATTTCTGTGCGCATTTCTTGTATCCCACGTGTCCATATTTAACTATTCTGAATCCGACTGCCCCATATAACTCACGAAATTTCTTCTTATACAATTACATAAATTTCTTCATTTATTCTCCTTAGATCTAAAAACTTTCCTGAGTATTTTCTTTCAAAAACTTGTAATTTTTAATAATTCTTCAAAATGTATCACTTTCTGCATCCATGCAAAAAATTTGCAAAATTGTTCTATCTATGTGCCCTTATCTTCAGTTTTCTGAAACCTAGACAAAATATTCATGAAGTGGGTCATAAAGGTACAGGGTTGGAAGGTGTGGATCGGATTCATCTGCCTCAAGATATGTATCAACGTAGGGCTATTTTTGACAAGGTAGTGAATCCCATGTCCAGAAGGATTCTGCCCCATGAAGTTGAGAAGGAATTCCAGAACCCATTCTCTCCTGCTTTCTAGTTTAATATTTAGTTCTGATGTAAAACTCACTTTTGTCAGTATTCAATAATCTTTTCTACAACTGCAAACATTTACTTGAGTTAAAAGGATTACTACCAAAGACTAATTTCCAAATCCCCTTCAGAGAGAACAGACAGTGTTTAGAAAACACGGACATATGGGACATTCATGTATATAAAACACGGGTCAGCTCACATTGTCTGTTGCTAATGCATGTTACTGTCCTCTGGATATAACACCGTGGGGACCAACGCTGGGACCCTCCTACTAGATTACATCCTGATGGCGCTATGAATGTTCACTGCCGTACGGTAAATCTAAAGCATTTCCGGTCTGTACAAATGTAGTTTTCCGAAAAGCAGAATTTATATATGACACTCAAACACCCGCCATTACTCGTAAGTAATGCTATCCAGTCCTCAAGTAGAAAAATTGCAAAGAAAATTATCAGGACGCCTGCAATTCAATGTTTAGACTACATGTCTGACATACTTGTCGGAGAAGTTGCCGCTTATGCACGGCGCACTCTTGGACTCTTCTGCATCTTATCCCGAACATATGAAGGGATACAGCAAATCTATAGCGGGCCGCGCTATATAGCTCAAGCGGTTAGTCGCTGGCTTCCTACCGCGGCGGCCTGAAGAATTTCAGGACGCCTGCAATTCAATGTTTAGACTACATGTCTGACACACTTGCCGGAGAAGTTGCCGCTTATGCACGGCGCACTCTTGGACTCTTCTGCATCTTATCCCGAACATATGAAGGGATACAGTAAATCTATAGCAGTCCGCGCTATAGCTCAAACGGTTAGTCGCTGGCTTCCCACCGCGGCGGCCCGGGTTCGATCAAGTGGGATTTGTGGTGGACAAAGTGGCGCTTGGTCGGGTTTTCTCCGAGTACTTCGGTTTCCCCTTCCAATCTTCATTCCACCAAATTCTCCATCATCATAATCACCCGGGGCAGCCTGCAATAGGACAATCAGTGGCCGCCGTGCCGAGTGGACCCAGTTTGACTCCACCCCCCACTAAACGAATTAAAAAAACATTTATAGCAATTAAGTATTGGAAATGTATAATTCTCATGTGACTGGACATTGTCCTAAACATTCGAAGGGATCCAGCATACATATAAGTTTTAGTGAGCGACGCTGGTGTATATTGGGCTATTCCTCTAATATTAAGGGACAAATCGTCACGACTGGTAGCCTTAACACTTCGGGGCTAGAGAAGTGGTAAGGATTAAAGAAAACTTGGAAGAAAAAAAACAGTGGGATTTTAGGTGTCCCTACCGAGATTCTAACTGATTATTTCCGTAGAGTCGGAACTATTTCCTGTCCCCTTTCATAAATAATTTATATTTATAATCTTCTAGTAATAATTCTCATTCGTGAAATCATGGCACTATCCTCTGCTTGCTCTAAGGGACAAAAATTTCTCGAAGCTGTCATTCTTTCATAAAACGCCATACTTAAAGAGAGGAGGAGTGGGTAGTTGATCGGTGAGTTACTGAGTTAGTTAGAGGACTGCTACAGTTCATTCGTTGTGAGAAGCTGATAGCTGAGGCCACGTACTGTTCGGGAACCCAGAGGAAGGGGAACATCCGCCATTGGAAGCTTCTACCAAGCAACGCCTAGTGAAGAGGTGACTATGGACATCAGTGCGTGTAATAGTGAATTATAAAGTGTAGTTGCGCGGCGTGTCAAAGAGTCCAGTAAATCCAGTCACAAGACCAAATCCCATCTGTAGTCACTCAGTACGCGTGACGATATGATATTTGGTTGAAGGGAGTTTTTATTCTGTAAAGTTTAAATTTAAGAAGGTAGAGTTTTGGTATGTTAGCATTAAATTCCTTTTTACACGAAATTCTATGACATTTCCTTTAATGTCATTAGGAGAAAAGTTCCAGCGCGATTCAAGAAACAGTATTGTTGTGCAGTGAAGGACGCAATTGCGCAAACATGAGTACGAGCCGGTTACATTACTCTGTATCTGACTAAAAGCGAATTGATATACAAGCATCGCATTTCTGTGTTCAGTAGCCCGAAACAGTGCAGGCCCAAGTTTTATTCCTGGGGGAGTTGCAGAGAGAAGTGTTCAATAATCTAGTGCAGAATAATGGCTTAAGAGTTAAAATTTTCGCTGCAAGATGGCAGCTCCATATTATTTCCCTATCAGATTAACTAATCAATCAATTGTAATGGTTTCGCTTATATTGCACATTCTCGAATGCTTAATTGATTGATTGATTGATTGATTGATTGCATAAGTAACAGACCAGATTTATGATAGTGACGGTATCGATGTTATTGGTGGAATAATTGAACCATCTAATACCCAGGTTTATTTATGACATAATGTAAATTGATCTAGTAAATACCAAAGTTACTAACTACGAACTAACTACGTACATTTTTAGTCTCAAATAGTAATTTTTATCACGTTAGTCCTACTCCCTTTTGGATTTATAGTACCAACACCTTTTAATGAAGATATTCATATCATTCTCAAAGCAAAGAACTATTTTCTTTATAAATTTATTTTTTAAATTCAACACATTCTCTGTAAAAGGAGCCAGAGGCATTTAAGAGCTATGCATATTTGTAAATATTTGTGTAGAGAAACTACAAATTACGTACTTAATGGAGTTAGAAAGTTTTAGGGAAATTAATAACATAAGAAACCGCTAAACGGGTTCTGGTCTGAGGAACGGGTTATGCGCTAGAAAACAATGCCAAGTGAAAACAATTGATTAATTTTAAAATTCTAATTACAAACGTAAAAAAAAGTTATTCTATCATAAAATAGGAACTATCAGTAAAGGAAGCCCTACCTGTTTCATTTTAAACTCTCCACAATCTCGTGAAGGCTATGATAATTTAAGTTAATGATATTACAATGGTTATGAATAAGGAACTGACAGGGGAAAGGAGTAACTTGTCTTAGCCTTCTACATGTCTAACGTACACTTCTAGGCTTTGGTCAGCATTCAAAGCTACAGAGAATATATGTTCTATGTGGCGTTTGATTCAATGCTTTTAATTCTGTACCACTTCGGACCCCAGGGGGAAGCTCCCGCACGCCAATTGTGATACACGCACGCGCAGTGTCACCTCAAATAACTGATTGCTAATCAAAGAACAGGGGAGGAGAAATCCTGTCGTAATGTGACATACAAAATCCTTCCGTCTGACCACTTACCTTTCTCCGTTTCATATCACTGGTCTAGTTGCTAGGAGACAAAACAAGGTTGTATAGTTTATAAAGCGCTGGCAACCGTGATCAATAAGAACAGACACGGTTGTAAACAATAAAAAGTGTGAAGTGATATCCTACCAATTTGAAATATTATTACTTTTTTATTTCATGACACTCTCAGTAGCTAGACTACACGGCGCCGAACGGTGAGAACATAGATACGGTGCTGACAGTCGAGGTAGCTACAATCCTGGCATTTGCCTGAAGGAACTGAAGGAGAACACGAACAACCTCAATCAGGATAGCTGATATCCTGGCAGAGATTCGAACTAAGGACGTTTTGAATACAAGTCTAGATCGTTACCGTCATGGCAACCCACTCAGTAAACTAATGAGATTATGTCTGTCTGTTCCAAGGTGTAAGTCTTGGTTATTTCTTCTCCTTTGGTCATGACAAACGGCTGCTTCCCTGCTTCGGTGCATTAGAAACTGCCTCCTTCTTAGTCTTGGCTACTGGCCCTTGTCTTTGCCCTCCACCAATTCACCCGAGGAAACTGCGGTTTTCAGATATTTCTTGATAAACGGAGACAACTTCTCAGAGTCAGTCTTGTAGTTCGCTGCTACGTGCTTCGTTATCACCTGAGGTCAATACGGACCTTAGACAAATAGGATGGACTGGATTTATCTGGCTTGGGTTAGGGACTAGTGGCCGGATCTTGTAAACTTTTCAGTTCCATAAAATGTTGAGAAATTCTTGAGTAGCTGAGCGACTGTTGGCTTCACAAGGAGGACTCAGTTCCATTGAGTTAATTAGTTGGTTATTGTTATTGTGGTTACTGTGGTTACTCGTTTCTAGACGCCATAAACATTTGTATGTATTCAAAATTGTTCGAACTCCTGGCCACTACCACGAGAAGTGTTTCCAGTTTCCTTCCAGCTTGCAAGTCTGTGCGTATTATTACCGATTATAGGAAATTGACAAGTATGTGAGAGAAAATTCTTTACCCTACTGGGACTCTTAATTCCATACCCCCAGTCGTTTAGCCCATAGCCAGTCGCTATACCAACTGCACTATCCCTGCTCCTCCACTACTACTACTACTAAATTTTTCCTTGGCACTACAGCCCCAGTGGGCCTAGGCCTACCTCCATGAACTCCGTTCACACTAATACTAATTCATTCATCAGTAATCTGTCAGACGACAGGTCCACAGTCTCTTCCAAAACAGTTCCTCCATTTAATGTGATCTAGAGCTTTCTCCTTCAAATGAGAATATCCTCTTCCGTCCCCAAGGTCATCCAGTATCTTCTTACGTCTTCTTCCTCGTCTTCTAGTTCGCATGCATGGTGTCTCTGTTTTTGGAAACAGACTATCCAGGAAAAGTGATAATGTGGTAGTTTTTCCATTTGCTTTCCGCATCGCAGTACAGCAGCCGTTCAAACCGCTCTGGTCACGCCTGTTGCTATACGAACTTGAACCATCTCCAGCATCATTTGCTCTGTGCTTCAAGTCGCTGCTGATGACGCTGCTTCCGGCATCAGTTTTTGGTTTTTGGTGTCTCTCTTCGTCTGATGCCTACCCTTTCACCTATCCAGCAAGGGAGGCCCTGCCAGTAGCTACGGTACCGCTCTTATAGCTCTCAGGGTCCTTTGGCATACTCAAACCCCCTCACCACGATAAGGTGGAGGCGCCAACGAGGGGGGTTAATACTAATACTAATAATAAAAATAATAATAATAATAATACTTTTCTTATTTGCCCGCTTTCTAACTTAACAGTCCAGATGGGAATTGCAAAGTGAATATTAGTAAAGAAAAATAAATAAAACACAAACAAAATACAGGAACAATAATTATCATTTTTTGTTGCTGTTACTGACATGTGTGTTTGTTATGGAACCTGAGTGTAAAGATCCACATTGCTAGCGATATGTACAGCGTACGTGGCATTATTTTGAAGATGGCAGTACGCATACGTGGGAGGCCATCATCAGCACCTACGATGCTAATGACTGGATTGTGCAGTGGTGCCCTCTAGCGCGCTGTAGAATGGCGCTTCCTAGTGGTCAGTGTTAACAACGGGGCCCGCGGCTACTTATATCTGGTTAGCATGTAAACACTTCTGCTGTCCCTCAGTCCAGATCACGCACACCGAATGCGGAAATTAGTTTTCCACAACACTGCCTAATCACTTCAGATTAACTAACTGCATGAGGCAAAAACCGCTTTGAGAATCTGATAGTTGTTTAGCTGCTTAAAAATCTCCCCACGTAGTATTACTCGATTTCTGCCCTTTATCTATCATCTAGCATTCTAAATTGTATACAATGTTTCTGAAACTGGATCTGTTCCCTTCTACAGGTGGAAAACAACCGGTCATTTGCTGAGTCCATTAGAAACAATCAGTCTCTCCCAATTGACAACACAATAAGTCCATATAGAATTTAAAATTCTCACATCTATGGTCATAAGAGTGTTATCTTTTGAGATACAATGCCGTGTAGTCGATGGCGAATAAACCGACGTTTCGGAGGAAGAAGTCGCCTCCATCTTTACGTTTGAAACGCCTCTTGCTTTTTGCCTGCTTCGTGGTGGTATCTTGCTTGAATTATTCTTATGGTCTGAAGATGGACTTTCGACGGACTACACGACTTTGTATCTGGGAAGATATAACTCTTCATAATCAATCAGCTGTACCTGTCTGGCATCAGAGTTTGTCAACGCGATAAATCTTACGAAAAGAAAATTGCAAATATCCGTGTAGACATAAAATTATGATAGAAAAGGAAGACAAGAATGAACACACAAGAGAGGAGCAAGAGCCTGAGCCAGAAACTAAGTTTCGCATGTCCGTCTGAAACAGTTAACAAGATCTTGCGCTACCACATGGCAGTCTTTGTAAACAATTAGTGAGGATGACATTTTGATTTCATATTCTTAAAATTTTAATGAAATGTCGTACTTTTAGTAGTTCTTAGCATAAAAATATACACGGCCCCGCATCGAATGTCAGAACTGTCACTTTCATAACAGAACTTCGCAAGAACTCCAAGTTGTCGTTAAGAGTATAGATAATTAAAAAGGTACAAAGTTAGATGTAGTGTCCAATACGATGACATTTATAGAAAATTCCACGAAAAGCCAGAAATAGATTCGAAGGGAAAGGTGATATTTGAGATAATGAAAGGCTTTTTTTTCTTATAAAATATAATCAAGTAGGTTAAAAAAGAAGAAGTTTTGTGTATACAAAAATGAAGCTTTGGGTTACATAAAAGGCGTGGAATTTCGGGACTAGCTGAGCAAATACTAGCTTCTCAAGAAATGCTCTCTTCTATAGAGTATTTTTATTGCTAGTGGGGTGGGACTAAGTCCCTTGTACTGCGGCCATTTCTGGCCTATTGTACCAGCCCCAGATGATAGGTGAGGGTGATTGTGGAGCAATTGGTGGAATGAAGATTGGCAGGGGAAACCGAAGTACTCGGAGAAAACCTGCTCCAGCACCACTTTGTCCATCACAAATCCCACCTGACCAGACCCGGGATCGAACCCTGGCCGCCGTGGTGGGAAGCCAGCGACTAACCGCTTGGGCTACGGCGCGGCCTTCTTCTAAAGTTAGTTGTTTAAAATAAAATGACAATTCAGTAATCTTCCTAAAGTTAACAGGTAGTTACGTACAGCTGTAAAGAACCTGCCCAGAACACGAGCAGTTGTGAACTTCATCCGAGGCGGTTAATCTCTTAACCTCATTGCAACATGCAGTTCATCCACAAGACATTTCCAACTGAGCTTGTCTACCTCCCAAAGAACAACTGCATCTTCATTACAGGGATAAGGCATTTAATTCTCTACTAACTAACTCAATGGAGTTGAGTCTTTCTAGAGAAACCGTAAGTCGCTTAGGCACTAAGGAATTTCCAAAGATTTTATGGAACCCTAAGGTTCGTTACCGTGACCACAAAAGCCCTCCACTGTTCCCTCTGCTGAGCTCGATAAGTCCACCCCATTCCATCCCTCCTATTTTTCTAAGGTCCTTTTTCATATGTCGTCCCATCAACGTCTAGTTCTCCCTAGTGAACCCTTTCCTTTGGCTTTCTTACTGAAATCCTGCACGAATTCCGCTTTCTTTCATGTGTGCTATATGCTCTGGCTATCTCGGCATCCTCATTCTAATTACATTTGGCGAAAAGTGCAAGTTACGAAGCTCCTCAATGAGAAATTGAATAAGGACCTGCTACCTGTTCCTCCCCTTTCGATCGCAATACTCCCCTCATCCACTCCCCTCCCAAATACGTTCAGTATATGCTCTCCCCTTAATGTCAGAGACAAACTTTGATATATATACAACACTACAGGAAAAAATTATAGTTTTGTAAATTTTAATTGCCGGTCACGGTAGCCGAGCGGTCTAAGGCATGCACTGTCTTCGCTCGCTCGGAAGACTGGATTGTGGTTCGAATCCCACTCAGGGCATGGATGTTTGTGTGCGTTTATTCTGTGTTTTTCTATAGGTAGAGGCCTTGCGACGAGCTGATCACTCGCCCAAGGAGTCCTACCGAATGTGTAAGATCTAGTAGACCGAAGTGAACGGAGAAGTTCATGGAGGTAGGCTAGGCCCAAATGAGGGCTGTAGCGCCAATGGAAAAAAATTAATTAGATAAATGAATGCTGTTAATTCTAAAAATCATACCAGTCCTCTGAACACACTCACTGAGAAAAATGTGGAATGTTTAAATGCTGAAGCAGATTGTACAGATAGTTACCACTGTGCTTTGAAGGGTTGAGATACGAGTCCCTTCAATTAGCTTGTATAATCTATTATAAATTACGATCTTTTCAAGATTTGTCATGACAGATGAGCGCGCAGCACTCAGTAGACACCGGACGGAAACACTGTTGAATTAGTATAATGCGTGAGGTCTTCGTGGCGGTGAACATTTCAATTGTGATCCTCTGGATTGTGGCACCGTATAGCCTGGTAAGTGCCTGCAAGCATTCGGGATGAACCTCATGCCTTTATGTTCTGATTGAAGGAGGTAGCAGGTTCCTCAGAGGAACTACCTACCAGATTAGACGGTGTCACAAACCATAAGAATGATGAATGTGGTTGTTTGGGGAAGGCTGCCGGGTTTTCCGATACAGAAGGGAGGCAGCGTATTGTTACGCTGTCGTGACCACAGAGGCGCTGCCATCAATCTTGGGAACACCAGATCCATCTCCTTGCTGTAACAGAAACCTGCTAGCAGACCCTTTGCACCAGCTGTTTTCATGCAGGCCCGGAAACGGGGGTTGTAACCGAAACATCCTGGGGTCAGTTGCCCCCATGAGTACGATCTGGGATACAGTTTAGAGTTATAGAAGGAGAGGACTGGGGGGGGGGGCGAAGGGAAATCAAGGCAGGCTGTGTCTGACCCTGCTGTAGCTCTGTGCTGTGGGAGGACGCAACTCGATTACGAGAGAGTTGTGTGTGTTTTCTCCTTTTGCTTTTTCTATTTCTGGAAAGGTAGAAAATAAAAAACAAAACAAAAAAACAGAGATGAGAGGGGAACGGGGGTGAATCTGTTGCAGAACATACAGAATGGGGCTTCTCGGTTCTTGATAAATGTGTTCGCTAACTTCACAAACGCTAGTTATCATTTCGTGGCGAAAGGAACGCCAACGGAACAGAAACGGAAATCATTTAGTCGTTCCTAATGTGTATTAAAGTTGTGTTCCTTGGTTTCACGTGATCGCTTGCAGGCTAATACTGCTCACCGAAATTTAACACACTATTACGAAACAGGGTACGACTGTACATAAGGTATGTCTTACATATGCTACAAGCTTACTATGCTACAAGCCGAAAGGTCGCGGGTTCGATTACCGATGAGGTCATTGGAATTTTCAGTTCGCCTAATCCTTCCAGACGCACTGTGGCCCTAAAGCCGACTCAGTCTCTAACAGAAATGAGTGCCAGGAATCTTCCTGGGGATAAAGGGCGGCCGGCGCGTAAGGCTGACAACCTCACCGTCATCTATGAGCCAATTTTCTACATAATGTGGGAGCCTCGACGTCTCAAAACCCTATGGGCCTTTACGGCCTGTTACAGGGATAGCTTTACCTTATCTTACAAGGCAGTACAGAGAGAACACGCTAGGTATATTTGTTTGACACCGCTTCAAACGTTCATTATTCTGATTTGAAANATAATTATAAATATATAAGGAATTTTTTCTATAAGTTAAATATTTATCTCTGTACTTGATCACACAAATATTTAACACAAAATTTAAATTTATTGTCATGTGTTTTTGTATTTTAACAGATGGGCATTTGTAGCTTATTAATCTAGTAAATCGCGCTTTGGAGTAGAGTTAATCTTGATAATCTGATAGTCACTCAGCTAATAAAGTCCGTCTTTTACGGAATTCTAACTCCTATTACTATGCCCATAATAAACCGCTATTGGGCCCTGTTCTGAGCCAGATAAATTCAGTCTACATCCTGACACAATTTAAGATTCGTTTAGCATCCTCTTCTTTGCATCTAGGTTTTCTAAGTGGTCTGTTCCCTGTACGTTTTCCTGCTTCCCTAGTCACCTAATCATGATTTAGAATGATATCATGCTCACCTACCTCTTGTGCTCGAGATCGTTAGGTTGTTTTTTTCTTGTAATCCTTGCGACTTTGAAGTATCTCCTTTCTACAGCTCAGTTGATCACGGGCTTGTATAATACGTACAAAGAATTCCGGGCATCAACTCATGCCAATGCACCGCGCTGGCTACAGGAAGATAACTTGTCATCGTGTTAAATAGGCAATAAATTCATAGACATGAACGCAGTGACTGTCAACTATTGTAAAATGCTGTGACATGTAGACCCATTTCTAGGAAACGAGTAGACAAACACATTTCCGCGCAGATACGATACTTGGAAACAAGCCGTCGCTGGGTTGTAAACAAACGTTCCCTAGGATACGAAATTGAAACATGTAGATTCTCGGAAACCAACATGTCGCTGTGGAACCAACAGGCGTGTCTGTGTAAACGAACATTCAACAAACATTTCGTAGTATACTGATGCGCTATACAAGCGGTCAATCAGATTAGAATGAAGTCAGGCGTAAATCAAGAGACAGTCAGGCACTGTTCGTCAGTGCAGTCGTAAACCATAAGCCAGTCGTAGACCAGACCAGAACGGAGACAGACAGAATTGAGAAGCCTGTCTGAGAGTTATTGTGAGTGATTGTAAAAGCAGCTGTTAATAAATGAAATCATCCAATCCGAAACCCGTTCTTATTACTCACGCAGCCACATTATTCCAATGGTTGGGGACAGTTTGATCTGCTAGCACTGAAAAAAACAGTTCATATTTAATTGCTCGATCGGCATAACGTCTAAGCTATGGGCTGGACGACCGAGGAATCGATGTTTGTTTTCAGGCAAAAATAAGAGATTAGTGTCTTCTATGTAGCGTCCAGGCCGGCGTCGGAACCCACCCAGACTCCTACGAGTATGTGTTGTCAGCTGATTTCTGTTTCTCCTGTGGCAAAGCAGTAGGAGTGTGAAGCTGACCGCTTGTCTCTCTAGTGTCGAGGTTAAGAATGGTGAAGCTATACCTTTACTTCCCCATACGTCTTAATGACGTACTTATCTGTACCTGTTGAAAGAGCACTGGTTCATATTTAAAGGAAATGAAAGCATTTTCACGTCTGAGTGACTACAGTTGGGTTTTTGTTTGGTAATCGGATTTATTAACTCTTTAACTCACAACTCGTGGCTACACTTTACAAATCACTGTCACACACAGGCTAGTGTTCTCAGTTTGTTACAGTCTCCACTAGCCGTTGCTTGACAGCAGCTTCTAATGCCCAGCGCCTGTTTATAGTAAGGTAAAATTAATGTTGTCCCTGTGCTTAAGTAATTAAGCACAGCCGTGAAGGCGTATGAGGAGAGTGATTGAATAGATTCATATTTTCTTGACCTCGAAACTATTAGGAGGAGAATGGTTAGCTTCACGCCCCGGGCGCTTTACTCCCTGGAAAAGACCCCCAGTATCCATTGGCTAGGAGGCTGGGTGGGCCTCAGAGCCTGTTTCGACGACGTGGAGAAGAGCAGATTCTTGACCCTACCGGTTCTCGAACTCCGATCTCTCGGTCATCCAGCCCGTAGCCAGTCGCTATACAGATAACGCTATGTGTAAATTGGGTAGTAAAAGAGAACGAACTTATATTTTTCATCGTCCGGAGCCCAGTAGTCTAATTCTGCCATGTTTTGTTTTTACAGAACACACGTGTGAAGACTTCAGGTGTAACCGGGAAATCTGCATACACACCGACCTGGTATGTGACGAGGTGAATCACTGTGGAGACGGCTCGGACGAGCTGAGCAGTGATGGCTGCACGCGTAAGTAGAACTCGTGCCAGTTGCCTGTGCGAGTCGGAGGGAGTGAGGAAAGTGGAAGTAGAACTCGTGCCATTTGCCTGTGCGAGTCGGAGGGGGTGAGGAAAGTGGAAGTAGAACTCGTGCCAGTTGCCTGTGCGAGTCGGAGGGGGTGAGGAAAGTGGAAGTAGAACTTGTGCCAGTTGCCTGTGCGAGTCGGAGGGAGTGAGGAAGTGGAAGTCAGATTCTCATGCTAGACATTATACAATCTGTAAAGTCAACTAGCAATTAAAAGTTAACGTAGAACATTCAATATTGTAGCGTATAGAGCCGTAGCTATGCAATGACCGCGAGATAGGCGAATATACAAGGTCGTCTTTGGACAACGGCTCGGTAAACCCGTTTACGTTGCTAGGTAGTTTTAACAATTTGACTACAAGAATGGAAACTTGATGGTTTTATTTTCACTGCTATGAAAATTTAGTCTTCTGCGTTATGATACCACGTATAGTTCCATAGGTGGTTCCCGAGTTGTCTGTGAATCCTGCTGCCACCACTATCAGGGTAAATGAGATAATGTTATGTATTTATGTGAGGTGTATTGCAGCTTATTAACTCTGTTGCAGCGAACGAGCTGGGCTCGGTGCTGGGCATGAACTCCCTCATCTTCGTCGTGGTGGTCGTGAGCACCGTCCTGATTATATGCGCAGCGGTGGTTGCCCTAGCCGTCTGCATCTGTCGGCGTGACAGTCACCACGGCCGACCTCCACACCTCCAGTCCACGCAGCAGCAGCCACCAAATGCGTCATTCCCATGTAAGTCTCACACATACTGACACCGGAGTGATGGCGAGAGTTTTATCCTGATGTCAGCCAACTATTGCATTCCATTCGTTTCCATAAAGGATGTGTAAACTGACGTTCAGAATTTAGAGAGAGCAGTTTCAGAAGGCTATACGTCATGAGTGGGAGGAGTTTTCCTTTCAATCGATCATACAGATAGGCAAAACTTGTGGCTCTGGGGTCGATTCAGCCTCTAACAGAAATGAATACCACGAATCTTCTTGAGCGTAAAGGGCGGCCGGTGCGTAAAGCTGACAACTTTACTGACATCTGTGAGTCAACTCTCTAGAGAAAATATGGGAGCCTCGACGTCTCACAACCATCTGGGCCTTCCAGGTCCTCTTACAAGGATAGCTTTACTTTTCTTAGCTAACTGCAGAAAATCAGACCCAGGTTCATGTGATATTTCTGACTGGGAATGACCTTGGTACCACACCCCTGAACCACTCACATTTAGTCGTGGAACGTTATGTATAAAGATCCTCTGAGATATGTTCTAAATTTAATGACCAGAATTTCCCGCAGTTGTGAGTAGTGTGTAACTGAAAAGTGCAATAGGAAATACCGGGCTATATGCAAGTTAACCAAGAGTCCCCGCTGGAAGAAACATACAAGAAGTAAACACGAGGGGGGTGATATAATGTTCATTACAATTCTTGCTGCCGATAACTGTTACAGTGCCTCTGTGGTCTAGTGGGCAGAGTTCCTGGCTACAGATCCAGAGGTCCGGTTTCGATTCCCGGCGCTCCCAGATTTTCTGAGAAGTAGTGGATCTGGAACGGGCTCCGCTCAGCGTCGTGAGGATAATTGAGGAGCTACTTGAATCGAAAAGTAGCGGCTCCGGTCTATAAAACCGAGATTAACGGCCGCGGGAATCCGTTGCACTGATCATGCGACACCCTCTATCCGCTAAAGTTGGCACTAACTTCGCCGACAAGCGGCGGTCGCTCTGTTGGTATAATTCGCTTGCGGACTGAAACCACGGAGATTGTTTTTTTTGTGTCGATAACTTTTAAATCACTGTCTTATAAAGTATCGTAAATTCTCGACTTCACCTCAATTTAAACTTGTCTGGTGATTTCGAAAAGGGATTGTTTCTAGGAAGTTCTGAACTGTCTGTTGTGATTCAGTTATTTTGCGACCTCTTCACTGTCAGTATCTTAAATGTAATATCTCTCTGTCTAGTCATCTCATATAATGAGAAGGTGGAATGGCAAATATCAAAGTATCAAGGCACATAGAGTTCGGTGCAAAGCACAAAATGAAAGCGGCAGCTGCTGGAAAATCTTCACGTAAACGTAGTTAAATTTAAGTAAGAACCAGCAACTTGGCGGTCTGGTTATGATTTCATATATTGCGGACTTCAGTACTACATGGAAATAGTAGCGAGATTCACGCTCTGGCCGTTTTAACGCCAGAAGAAAAAGGGTAAAGAACCTTCGATCACTTATACTGAAACTTGATGTTGAATGGATGACCGACATGTTACATATTCGAGAGGTCACGTCTTCGATTCTTGTGCATAAGAATTGTAGTTTTCCTATATTTGCAACGAAATCTGGAATAGTTTTAACAATAGTAACCATACGTTTGCCTGATGATGGCTTTAATAGCGGAAATATGTAGCTGAGCTAATTTTAGCCTTGATCATTGCATTGTTGTCTTGCGACGGACTCTAATAAAATAATTGTAAATAGTAACCAACGAACGCTTCCTTCTATTTCGCAGTCAAATTTATCCTCCACTTAGATTCTGCAACATTTGTTCATCTGAGAAACGTCATTAAGGAATATTATGAATAAATTTCGCTGCTTAAGATATCCCGTGCTTACAGCTTATCATGGGCGAAGCATATTTAAAATGTGTTATTGGAACTTGCGTAATGCTTGCTACCATTCAGTCCAGAACCTTTTGTCTTCTCGTCTGCTGTCCAAAAACATAAAAATTATAATATACAAAACTATAATTTTGCCTGTGGTTCTGTATGGGTCTCTGACATTAAGGGAGGAGCATAGACTGAGGGTGTCTGAGAACAGGAAATTGAGACTATTTGGACCGAAGAGAGATGAAGTGACAGGAGGTTGGAGAAAACTGCATAATGAAGAGCTTCACAACTTGTACTCTTCTCCACGTATAATTAGAATGATCAAGTCACGGAGGATGAGGTGGGCAGGGCATGTAGCACGAATGGGGAGACGAGCAATGCGTATAGGATATTGGTGGGAAAGCCAGAAGGGAAGAGATCACTGGGAAGACCAAGGCGTAGGTGGGTGGACAATATTAAAATAGATCTTAGACAGATACGATGGGATGTTATGAATTGGATTGATCTGGCTCAGGATAGGGACCAGTGGAGGGCTCTTGTGAACACGGTAATGAACCTTCGGTTTCCATAAAACGCTGGGAGATGCTTGAGAAGCTGCAGAATTGACGGCTCCTCCAGAAGGGCTCAGCTCCATGAGTAAGTAAGTAAGTAAGTAAGTAAGTAAGTTATTGGAACTTAGGTCCATAAAGTACCGTATATTAACATGTGTTAATGGCAGAATTTCCCTTCAATATAATCTCCAAATTTGACTCTTTAATATATTCAGTTATTTCTGTTGGAATATTCAGAAAGCGCTAGTGGAAATACACGGGGTCTGATTCTCTTTAGTTGTGCCTCATTTACGTGAAAATTATAAAATGAACGCAAAATGGTTAGGTTGTGTCTGTCTCTCCTTAGCTCTATCCCCTAAACTACTTGATATGCTATTTCGATGACATGTGGAGCTCGGGGTGGGCGGTACATATTTATTGGCCAGCTAAGTAACTAGAAGCTTGTCAAAAAAGACCCTTCTTTTATGGAATTAGTTAGATGTTAGATGTTAGTTAGATGTAGATCAGAATGCAAGTGTAACAACACTGCAACGGTGAAGTCGGGGCCGCAATGCATGCTAATTGCTTCGTTGCATTCTGAATGCTCCCAGGTTGCCCCTGATATCTTCTCCTTCCATCTACTTCATTTGTGCAGGTTTTCCCGGCTAATATCAACACGTGCAACGTCATCCTTTTCCCGTCGACGCATTTCGTGTTGCAAAGATATCCGCTACTGTGGGTATTTCCCTTGTTTCTTAACTATTGTTGCCATTGCTTGTTGCTGTACCTGTGCTTCCGGTTGTTGTTGTTTTGAGTATAATATAATAAAATTAGTATATAATAATAATAGTACGTATAGTATAATAAATATAATACACTTGGTCGTCGACTTACGACCGACTTCCATTCTGACTGCCAGGTCGTATGTCGGCCATACATTTATTAACAGTATTTTATAATCTTTCTGATCTTTTTATCATCTTTATAATTTATTTTTAAAAACTTTTACATTTTAATCATCTTTTATTTTTCTTTTTTTTTGTGGTCGTAAGTGCGGCCGGTCTAAGTCGACGACCAAATGCATACGTAAAGTAAGTAAAGCTATCCCTGTAACAGGCCGTGGAGGCCCATAGGGTTGTGAGATGTTGAGGATCCCACATCTTCTCTAGAAAATCGGCTCGCAGATGGCGGTGAGATTGTCAGCTTAACGCGCCGGCCGCCCTTTACCTCCAAGAATATTCCTGGTACTAATTTCTGTTAGAGGCCGGCTCGACCTCAGGGCCAAAGTGCGGCTGGAAAGAAAAGGTAACATGAAAAAATCCACCTCATCGGGATTCGATCCCGCGCCCTTACGGCTTGTAGCATAGTGTCTTAACGAACTACGCTACCGCGAGTACAATAATCGATTGACATTATCCATCGTCCTATTTCTGTTTAAAACACGACGTTCCTGAGATTGGATTCTCTCTCCGGAGATACAGACTGGCTCTGTCGATTGGTCCCAACTGAGTTCCACGTGAAGACGGAGACAGAACCCAGTCTCCGAAACGTTGTGTTTTAAATGTAAACAGACGACGGATAATTTCCAGAAACAATAGTGGTATTAGATTAACGTAATCTTTAACGTCATGCACTCGCAGGTTACGTTATACTTAACATTTCTTTTTGGCTTTTCACGTTTCGCCATGAAAGCGAAGTAGGTTGAAATGTCCATTAGTATTGCAAGAGCATACATTATTCGTTAGCACGGAGTTACCTCCAAGGGAATCCTGTGTAATTTGTGGAGGTGGGTTATTGAGCTGTGGAGAATGGAATGCAGTGCTTGGCACGTTTCGCCTGCTGTGTTGAGTGCGTGAGACTGACGGGTTGCAGTGCAACAGATGTACGGGTCGAACGGCGCAGGAACGTTGACCAGCTGCACCATGGTGAAGCCTCTGCCTCCTCCGGGAAACTGGCGTCACCCTGCGGGGCTTCGGCTCGGGTACAGCGCGGCCCGGGTCCGCCTCTACTGCCAGGCAAAGTGAGGAGCTCGGGCTCCGACAGGTGAGTACACCAGGTTCCTGACCTCTTGTGGCACGTGAAGTTTCATTATTGTGTTTACCTACCCCATCCTCAACCACTGAACGTATCGCCCTCGATTTGATCAGGATAATAATATTTGTTGAGAATTGTCAGACACGAAGCTCCTCGAAGAAAGCAGTCTTCTGGGATTTGGCACCGTGTATATGTGGTGTTAACCGACGTTTCGGAGGAACGTATCGCCTCAATCTTCAGTGTAGAAGAAAAAATATAAGAAATCCGCAAGCGAAGAGACCGTGAGAACCGGTAAAAGCAGACTGGTCTGCTTCCGGATTTCTTATATTTTTTCTTCTACCCTGAAGATGGAGGCGGTACGTTCCTCCGAAACGTCGGTTAACACCACATATACACGGTGCCAAATCCCAGAAGACTGCTTTCTTCATAGTCACCGCCGTGAAAGCATCAAATCTTACACGAAGCTCCTTGTTTTGTAATTTAGTGGAGTTGTTATGTAATTTTCTTCAGTCACCTGTTACTCGCTTTCCTTAGCATAGTGTTCCTTTCGAGAAGCAATTGGGAAAGCATCTGTCTCTTTCGTCACATCTAAACTTAGTCTATCAGTACGTCACAGCGCCCAAGTTAAGGAACCGATTTCGACTGAACTGGCGTGCTACATGTATAGAGTAACATCTGTCCAGCAATTTCGGTTCAGATTTTATTTGATTAATTTTAAGGGCCACTTTCTTTTGGACCCTTACTGAAATATTATGTAAATTTTTAACTCTGTATTAAGTACATATTAGTTAGAGGAAACATAACATGTGGCATATTCACATCGAGACAGGCTCAGAAAGTTAAAAATTACGAGTAAGACAGTCGAAGAAATGTTGGTCGATCAAGAGAACGATGGAAGGGCGGTCTTTGAGATGGAAAGGGCTAATAACAGCGTACCTTCGAGTAGCTTATTATTATGACGATAATCTTTTGAACACTTAGGTAGATTTTAATTAAACTTTGTGCGCAATATCTTTATGAATATGATCATTAATAACATGATATTTCACTCCCTTTAATTTTACCGAAGAATCCTAAATGAAATTATATACGAGTATATATATGTTGACTCGCTTGGCAAATTCTGATAAAACTTGACAAACTTTACTCTTCATAGGCACATGTAATTTTCGACAGGTTAATTGAGTTTGAAGTCCAGTTTACTTATCTTTACAGTCCCATGGCAGATTCTAATTAAACTTGATGTAGAGTTTACTTCTCTTGCAAAGTAAAAAAAATAAAATAAAAATAAAGCTATCCCTGTACCAGGCCCTGAAGGCCCATAGGTTTGTGAGACGTTGAGGGTCCCACATTATCTAGACAATCGGCTCAAAGATGGCGGTAAGGTTGTCAGCCTTACGCGCCGGCCGCGCTTTACTCGCCGGGAAAATTATATAATTAATTGCTGGTACTCATTTATGTTAGAGGCTGAGTCGACCCGAGGGCCATAGTGCGGCTGGAAGGATTAGGTCAATTGAAAAAAAATTCAATGACCTCATCGGGACTTGAACCCGCGACTTTCCGGCTTGTAGCATAGTGCCTCAACCACTACGCTACCACGTGCCCCGGTGACGTTTATTCTGCGTCCTTCTTCATGTAAAACCTACTTAGTTAGGTAAAGGCGATGGGACTAGGGACTAACTCTATCTATTGGTTCCAACTGAGTAGGTCTTACCTGAAGACGGATACAGAATCCAATCTTCGAAATGTTCTGTTTTGAAAAATAAAGACAGGACGGTGGACAATGCCCAGAAATATTACATTTGTATTAGTGTATCATCATCATCATCATCACAAATTGTAAATTTTATTTGGGTCAGTGAGTTTGAAACTGGAAACGCAAATGAGCCTGGACCTCATGCGTATATGAGAGACGCAGCGAGCACGGAGACCACAAGAGAGACACGCAACGGGTGGCAGACACGAGCAGAAGGAGCAGAAGACGGGAAACAAAGAGAGACAAATGACGAGATGGAATAACAGAGAAGATCCTGGATTCGCCAACTTCGATGTGAAGGAAGCAAAATAATAAAAAAATAATTAGTTTACATCTTTTGTCCACAAAATATTATGCTGAAAATATATTTTATCAGAAACGGATTTCAACTGGATGCTTGGGAACTGCAAATGGCCAGCCCTTGTCCCTTCATTCATTGGTACGATATGTTTAGCTGTTCGCAGAATCGTTTGTGTTCATTTAATTCCACCGATATCACTGTACATGTTGTTCCGAACAAGAGAAGCCGATATTAATCCCGTGTTTCTGTTTCCAGGTTGAAGCATAAGCCGTTTTTATATAAATTATTTCGATGTTAATAAACTTTTAGAGAGATCCGTTGAAACGAGCTCTGGACTGAGAGCTTTTCAATGTCATTGTTTGGACTTTATGCGAATCCGATTGGAGTGGGAGGGAACTGGGGCTCATAAAGCCCCCCAAAAAATGTAGCTGATAAGAGAGTTAAAAGTACCGAAATGTTATAATTTGATACTTCGGCCAATGAATATCAGGAGGAGATTCCGTAGGGTATGTAAACAGTTAGACGTCTTTCATATTCCATTCTGCTGTTAGGTCGATGGCACAAGGAAGATTTTTTTAATTCGCGTAATGTGGGGGGGTGAGTCCAGCTGGGTTCAGTAGGCATGTCGGCCACTGATTAGCCTATTGTACCTGCCCTGGGTGATTATGATGATGGAGAATTTGGTGGAATGAAGATTGGCATGGGAAACCGAAATACTCGGATAAAACCTGCCCCAGTGCCACTTTGTCCACCACAAATCCCACTTGACCAGACCCGGACTCGAACCCGGAAGCCAGCGACTAACCGCACACAAGGAAATTAGTTTCTGCCCCCCCCCCCCCTGTAAAATATCCTGAGCAGAGTCGGGGAGCCGTAACATTCTACATCCGTACTCTAAGGCTGGACTTTCTTGTTTCGAATTTGTACTGGGTTACTGGCTACCATGATGCTTTCTGATGCTTCTTGATGTTAAGGTGTGAATTATCATGACCGTTATCATGTAAATCCTTACTTACCCAACATTCGTGATCATTTCTCTACCTCATCCAACACTATCCAGTCAAAATTTAGTTAGAAAAATTATTAAGCTGCCCCTCCGTGGCTTTAGCCCGCAAGCGAACTATACCGAGGGAGCGACCGCCGCTTGTCGACGAAGTTAGTGCCAACTTTCGCGGACAGAGGGTGTCACGCAACGGATCCCCACGGCCGTTAATTTCGATTTTCTACACCGGAGCTGCTATTTCCTTGAAATATCTCTTCAATTATCCTCACGAGGCTGAGTGAGCTCCGTTTCAGACCCACTACTTCTCAGAAAATCTGGTAGCGCCGGGAATCGAACCCGGGACCTATGAGTCTGTAAGCAGGAACTCTGACCACTAGACCACAGAGGCGGTCGAAGCTGTCCCTCTGCTTAATTAATTAAACTCTCTTCCATGAAGATATATAGAATAGTGGAGGTACACTTCCACAATTCCTGACCTAGACATTAGATGGGGGTGAGTGGTTAGCTTCACGCCCCGGCTGCTTTATCTCCAGGGAAATAGGTCTGGGAGCCATTGGACAGGAGGCAGGATAGTCTTCAGAGACATTCTTGACCTTGTGTAGAGAACAATCTTGCTTCTGCCGGGATTCAAACCCCGGCCTTCCAGCCCGTAGCCTGTCGCTATACCGACTGACAAATTGACTGAATTGTCTTCGCTGGCTCGAAAGCTGGGTTCGTAGGTTCGAATCCCACTCAAGGCATTAATATCTGTATATGCGTTTATTCTGTATTTCTGTTGTCCTGTGTGTAGGTAGCGGCCCTGTGAAGTGCTGTTCACTCGTCCAAGGAGTCCTACCGTCTGTGTAAAAAAGGTTACGGAACTGAAGAAAAGATCAGGGCCCAACAAAGGGCTGTAGAGCCATTGTTGAATGAATGTGGAGCGAAATAACTGATAGAAACAAATGTTTTCTAGGAAATAAGCTCAAAAACGAAAATTAAAAGATGGAATGAAGTCGTGTTTGTAGTTAAGGGTGTAACAAATGGGACAAAGGTTTCCATTGTGAAGGCATCTTTGCTGCAGGGAAGGTTTCAGTAACGCGTGAGTTCGTGAGGATCATGCACGACGGAAACCTCTGCTCTTCGGCTGAGGGACGCAGTTTCGAGATTTTTTAAAACGCTAGTGCAGGCTTTCCGCGGACGAGCCACGCTAAAAAGCAAACTGTAGACTGCGTAAGTTTTGAGGTTTTCACGGCGATGACTATGAAGAAAGTCGTCTTCTGGGTTTTGGCGCCTACTGCTCTCTGCATTCACAAGCCATTCACCTGCTCTGAAGATGGAGGCGATACGTTCCTCCGAAACGTCGGCCAAAACGAATAATACACGGCGCCAAAACCCAGAAGACGACTTTCTTCTTTGTAGACTGCGTGTTTAAAATTTAGTATAAATATTTTTATGATAATTTTTAAAGCATTCAGCATTTTGCGGTCTGATATTAATACCTATTTGTAAATTTGGAATATGTTCAGGGGAAAAGGTCCCTGGAAGCAATAGGTTTTATTAAAAGGGGTGAGAATGGAGTAGGAATGTTTCATTTTTATATAAGCGAAATTATTCCCTTCATATTTTTCTCGGAAACATTGGAACGAAACGACCAAAGTCGATAAAAAAAAAGGACACAGGTACGCCCTCACATAACAACACACGTTTAATTGCTGAATGTACAATGAAACACAGGCTTAGTAATTGAAATGCTCTTAAATAGTGAACAGTCCACAACCGAGGAACTGACGAATTATAGTGATTGTTAGCTATGATCCGTAAAAGGGTAATACACTTTCTATACAGTGTGATTAAAATTTTCCTAGCTTAATACAGAAAAATAATTGTATTTTCATTTCATTCTTTCACCTCAGTCACATAATTTGAAATAGGTATAACATCTATAGAATTTCTATTATGACAGAAATTTCAATGCATTTCCCAGCATTTTATGGAACCCGAAGGTTCATTACAGTGTTCACAAGAGCCCTCCACTGGTTCCGATCCTGAGCCAGCTCAATCCAATCCATAAAATCCCATCCTATATCTGTAAGATCCATTTTAATATTGTCCACCCACCTATGCCTTGGTCTTCCCAGTGGTCTCTTTCCTTCTGGCTTTCCCACGAATATCATATATGCATTCCTCATCTCTCCCATTCGTGCTACGTGCCCTGCCCACCTCATCCTCCGTGACTTGATCTTTCTAATTATACTTGGAGAAGAGTACAAGTTATGAAGCTCCTCATTATGCAGTTTTCTCCAACCTCCTGTCACTTCATCTCTCTTCGGCCCAAATATTCTCCTCAACACCCTGTTCTCAAACACCCTCAGTCTATGCTCCTCCCTTAATGTCAGAGACCAAGTTTCACACCCATACAGAACCACAGGCAAAATTATAGTTTTGTATATTCTAATTTTTATGAGTTTGGACAGCAGACGAGAAGACAAAAGGTTCTGGACTGAATGGTAGCAAGCATTACCCGAGTTCAATCTCCTCTTAATTTCCTCCTAAATCCTGTTTCGATCTGTTATCGTTGTTCCCAAATATCTGAACTGTGCCACGTTTTCAAAACATCTGTTTCCTACCTTTATGTCATGATTTTGACCTGCATTTTGGTGACGGGACAGTATCATATACTTATAGTTTTCTTTATGTTTACTTGTAGACCAACTTGCGTCAATTAGTTTGTGTGTTTTTCTTTATGGTATCTACATTATCACCCAGTAGATTCACATCATCGGCATAGACCAATAGCTGACGTGTCCCATTTAATTTCAGTCCCACCTGGTCTCCCTGGACCTTCCTAATGGCATATTCTAAAGCAAAGTTGAAAAGAAGTGGCGATAAAGCATCTCTTTGTTTTAAACCATTCTGGATAGGAAATTTATCAGACAAATGTTTACCTACACGGACTTTACCTTACGTTTCGATTAAACACATTTTAATCAGCCTAACTAGTTTCATGGGTATCCCAAACTCTATCAGAATATTGTACCATACTTATATGCATTATAAATGTTAAAATATTTTTATTTATCCCGATAAATATTTTCCTGAATTCATTTATTTTTAAAGGCTAACTTTATTTATTTATTGTTTATTTAACAATGCTGTTAGTATCTCAGATTTTATAGCGTCCAGTGCTATGATGATTTTGAATAACGAATTAGGAACGACAAGGAGGAAATGTTTGCCAACTGCGCTCATGCTGCTACCCCGGTGGAGGGACTGAAGGAAACCACTTCCACCCTTAATTAGGAGAAATTTTCTCTGGGCCAGAATTTGAACTGGGGTCATCGGGAAGGTTGGTGTACCTGTGACTCTGCTGATTTGTGTTCGGGAGATATTCGGTTCGAATCTCGGTCGGGTCACTAGTCATTTTGACTGAGTTTTTCGTGGTTTTCCTCAACTACAGACGAATAACGGGATAGTACTTCAATTTTGTCATTCCCTCTTCGTTCTGAGTAGCTTCCAATTGCTTACTGATTCGACGTTTCCTAGTATGAGATGCTAAGAGTGCCGTAAAATAAACAGCTAAAGGAACGCAAATATCGGGACCCCCCGAAAACGAAGCAGGAAGAGTCCCCTCCTGCCCGCAAATTTCATGGTCTTTGGTAAATATTAGTGTCAGACAAATTGAGATGGACAAGGCATGTAGCAGGAAGATGTATGATATACGATACTGATGTTAAGGTCAAAAGGAAAGAGATCATTAGGGATAAGAAGTAAGTAGGTGGTTGGATAATATTAAAATGGATCTTGGAGAGATAGGATGGATTGTTGTGCCTGAATTAATCTGGCTCAGGATAGGGACCAGGTGTGGAGGGTTCTTGTGGGGCTCTTGTGAACATGGTAATGAACATTCGGCTTCCATAAAATGTTGGAATCTTCTTGAGTATCTGCACAACTGGTGGCTTCACAAGAAGGGCTCAGCTCCATGAAGTTAGTTAGTTAGTTAGTTAGTTTAGTTTAGTTTATTAGCATGAAAAAGTTACTCGCTTATTTTTACGGCCTGGGAGAATTTTATAGTTGAGAAGATCTAATGACAATACGACAAATTATGCCATGCATGGTATGAAAACACTGAATATTTATAAAATATGTTCTTTTGCATTTTAAAATATGAAGTCAGCTTACGGGAAACACACTGGATATCCAGTATACAGACCAAGTTCTTATTGCTGTTTAAGAGAAATAATTGCTTTATATTCTCAGAATATTGTCACGTGCCCGGGGTTCCATGACGAATGATAATGGGTTCTGCATTGGATTCCGAATTATCTTATGACTGAATCATTGAACCCTCTTACGAATCAATCAATCCATGAATTCACGAATTAAGTATCTTTTATAACTCGGGGCGACCCGAATAGAGATCACCACTCCCAACAATTCGTCTCTTACTACATCTGTTCGTTGCTGTGGTAACGTTCTTACAGAACCGTTGTCCAGCAATGGTCATATTCTTCACGATATGAAATATATAAGTACGCACTGTGAGGAAAATTCAGTTTTTAATGTTAAATTAGATGATACATAACGCGGCCACTACAGTTTAGAAAATTAAGATAAAAATTGTTAATTATCAATACGGAAATGAATGTCAGTTGAAATGTGTGATTTTTAGACCTAACGCTCGAACCTCGTGACTCATCAGTTTCGATATATCTCAAGACATGGATGCTGTATGTCACAGAATATTATTAATTCGCTCTAACCAGTGCAAGAATCAGCCCCCGAAATATTCGCGCAGTTCCGTGGCGCCTCTCGCTACTACTTCGTATCGACACTTGGAACGTAGCGTGACGTCACGCCATCGCCCAGTGCCCAGTC
Source organism: Cryptotermes secundus (assembly GCF_002891405.2). Classification (NCBI taxonomy): domain Eukaryota; kingdom Metazoa; phylum Arthropoda; class Insecta; order Blattodea; family Kalotermitidae; genus Cryptotermes; species Cryptotermes secundus. The sequence goes on along the minus strand of NW_019735562.1, from coordinate 160,052 downwards.
GGCCCAGTCTGGGGTTTTAATAAACTACATATTCTTTCAGAACAGGGCACCGCGGAGAATGTTTGGATATAAGGAGACAGTAGCAAGGGGTGGATAAAGTTGCTTAATTTTAGTCCTCAGCTGAGGCATGTGCGACCCCTGGGAGAAGTGAGAAGTCCGTGCAAAGTTTTAGTCGAAAACGTGAAAGGGAATAAAATAGTTTTGCAACATGACCGTAACTAGGATGAGAGTATTTTATTAATCTTGAAGAATTATGACGTGAAGATGTGATTCAGCTAGTTCACGGCATTGCGTGGCCCTTCTGTGTGAGGCAGTAACCCTCTGAGCTCCATAAGTTGTGGTGAATTCCTTTACAGGACCTGCTCCGTCCAGATTGGTTTTCTTATTACGACTATTGCTCTTGTTGCTGTTATTGTCGTCGTCAGGGCAAGATGAGAAATACTTAAATAGTTTAGAAGGAAAAACCTGGAGAGAAATCAATTCGGAATATCCATAAGTAGAGTGGAGGAAAACATTAAAATTTATCTTAAATACTTTGGGCGAATGGAGACCAGATTTATATGGCTTAGAATAGAGATAGTAGCAGCTTTCGTAAACATGATAATAAACAATCCATTTCCGCAGAAAGCTGGGAAATTCTTGACAACGATAACAAATATCGAATTCTCCGGAAGTACAACTTTCCATTGAAATGTTGTTGTTATTATTAATTGTTCTTGTTGATGTAAACAATATCTGAATGTCTATGTTGTACTGGTTATGACCATTGATAGGTCTATTTTTAAGTTTCTCCAACACAAGGTCGTCAGGGACCGTATATTCTAAGATTGTTCATGGTTTTCGACAGCCCTTCCTGTAAGTTTCAGGAACATGCTTTTGAGGAAACTGCGGCCGTTATCCCGTTCCTCTGGAGTTGTCTGTTTGACTGCCACCGTCACTGCAACATTACCCAAGCTGCACCTTTGCTGAAGCCTCAGAAACAGAAAACATGAAGCGAATCATCAGTGCGGAGAAATTATCGGCATTAGATTCTGAAAATCGCTGACTTCGGCTAGAGACAAGGATGTTACTCCATGAATTTTTATTGCTAATTTTTCGTAATATTCTGCTACACAGCAAGTGGATTTTCAAATATTGCACATCGTCAACGTCAGCATCAAAATCATAATCTCGCTAACTACATCGGTTGGTGCCACAAAACTGTATGGATTAGTCCGACTTCACAGGCGCTGAACATTCTATCCCAATCATAATTTCTTCTACAGTATCTAAAAACAAATTAGGAAATGTTGCCTAAACTGGGGCACAGTTCTCTCTTTTCTTGTCTTGCCCAGTTCATTAATTGCAAGTCAACGTATCGTGCCCCCGGCCATGAGTTTCAGGCTGAATGAAGTGCATTTATTATTATTACATGGGCTCAAAACTCGGGTCCTTACGTATCTCCTGATTCCATTTTTATTTTATTTAGGAGAAATTTCGAAGGCGATTTTGAAAATACGAAGGAAATGCGATGAATTTTAATTTGAAAATCTGCATTAAAACCAAAATAAAAATGAATGTGCTAAAATATATTAGAAATTTACTGGGGCTGCGTAATTGCCCTGATAATGAATTTATTTTTACATATGTACAGTTGCCACAGTGTAACTCCTGAAAGCTGAGTGTGGGTTTGTCAGAATGATGTCAAATGGACAGTTATCTTACAAGTATAAAATTCTTGTTCTTGATTGGCGTAAGTTTTCATCGCAATTTACACCCAAAGTCTTCGGTAGGCTGCGTTTGAGGTATAACGCGTGAGAAGAACATAACAGAAACATGAACTGTTACTTTTAATTTTAGCCTCGTGCCGTAGGAAGAAAATAGATAAAGTGGCCGACCGCTATGTTCGCCCCAGAGTATAAAGGGAATATTTATTTGTTTTCAGATTGCGTGTTCGAATTATAGCGCAAGCTGCAATTTAAGTTGCTTTTCATTAAAATTCGCCGCGAATGTTTATTTCCTTTATCGAATTATCAAACACCTCGCGCTACCAGCAGATTTTTTAACATTTATCCCTAGAACCAAGCAGTCTAATTGAAATCGTGTCGACAGCAGAAGACATAAATCAACAGTTCTTTGTGTGTCGGCGCAAATATGCATCAGTTTAAAGGAATTCACATATTGTGGCGAAGGACGAGTTTCTTTCGATATCAAGTACAGTATCATAACTTACTAATTCCACTGAGCGGAGCCCTACTTGAGAAGCTAATAGTTGCTCAGCTAGTCAGTAATATCCTTGTCTTTTATTATGAATTCCCGAAGTTCGTTACTGTGTTCACAAGAGGCCACTAGTAGATTCTTTCCTGAAGAAGAAGAATTCAGTCCAGGTTTTCACATCAAACTTCTTTAACGTCCGCTTTAATATTATAATTCCATCTAGCTCTCCCAAGCTGTCTCTACCCTTCAGGTTTTGTAAATAAGATTTCGAATATATTTCTCGTCTCCCCCAACGGTGATACATGACTCATCTACGTCACCTCCTGGATTTCATCATCCTAAAATTATTTGGTGAGAAGTAAATGTGATAAAGCTCATTGTTATGAAATTCTCTCCTGTTTTCCTTCAATTTATGTCTGTTGAGTTCAGATATCAATTGCAAGGCATTGTTCTTAGCCATCCTAAATAACTTAATTCCTTTTAATAGGTTCTGCGTGTATCACTGTGCAGTTGAATTTTTGTTCTAACTGTAAGCTCTTTGTTGAGGTCGTGTCATAGAGGCGGCCAGGGTTCGAACCCAGGTCAAGTCATGTTCTGGTGGACAAAGTGGCATTTGGGCAGCTTTTCTCCGAATATTTCATTTTCCCCTGCCAGTTGTCATTCCACCGACTGCTCCATATCTATCATTTGGGGCTGGTACAATAGGCCAATTAGTGGCCGACCTACCAAGTGGACTCAGTCTCACCCCACTCCAAGATACAAAAAAAATTGTTAATTTGATGTGGTTCTGTAAATAATTTCGATTAACCATAAAGCAGAAAATAAACCCCTGTACAAAGTGAAATAAATGCATAGTTATTACACGAGAGTTAATATTTATTTTGTTTTGTTGCAGTGACATTTCCTCCAGTCAAAAGGACGAATGGTTCGTGTAGGTAAGTGTCTGTACGCTTCGCTTCATGTTCTGCTAGACAAACTGTATGTCTTACTGGTTCAAGCAAATGTTACGTTCTGATAACAGTACTATGTTAGTAATATTGTCTTAAAATGTGGGACATATGACTCAACGATTTCTAAAGTAAATTTTGACTTCTGTGTTTAACGAAATATTAGTTTCTGGCGTGGGCTTCTGATAATGTTACTCGCACATTAAATTATGATTTTATCATTGAACTGTATATTGTGAATATTACTGCCAGCAGTTTAATATTTTACTTAAGTTTGCAAACAAGTTTACAGCTGATGACACGGGAACTATTTGAGACTGTTAACCAGGGCCATAGCTCCTAATTAACCATTTAAATCATAAATATTTTCTAAATATTATATCATATATATATCATAGCAAACACATTAGGTTTCCGCTACAAAGGTCAACCAGTGAGTGCTGTTTAGGGAACCAATCGCTCTGTTGTGAGAATCGTACGGAACGCAAATACCTTCTGAGGGCAGGAAGTAGAGCCCTAGTATGTTAGCGCTGATTGCATATGGTAAACACTGGGCTATAAGCGATTAATTCCTTTGGTATGTTTTATCTTTAATCTTTACGAAAGTGTCCTGATCCAAATCCTGACTAAGCAAGTCTCTGCATGGAGCAGAAGGCGTCTGTTTCTCGGCAAGTTAAGAAGTTCCCCTCTTTGTATGGAACCCGAATGTTCATTGCCATCTTCACAAGAACCGAATATTATGCCCTAGCGTAGGGCGGTGGAACCCCGACCGAACCCTCACACCTGTTTATTTCGGTAGCGTAGTTGGTTGAGGCACTATGCTGCAAGCCTGAAGGTCCCGGGATCGAATCCCGATGAGGTCATCGGATTTTTTTTCAACTGACCTAATCCTTCCAGCCGCACTATGGCCCTGGGGTCGACTCAGCATCTAACAGAAATGAGTACCAGGAATATTTTTGGGGGTAAAGCGCGACCGGCGCGTAGGGCTGACAACCTTACCGCCATCTATGAGCCAATTGTCTAGGAACTGTTGGAACCTCAACATCTCACAACCCTATGGGCCTCCATGGCCTGTTACAGGGATACCTTTATTTTACTTACTTTTTAATATTATCCTCACGCATACACCTTCAAGTTGTCTTATATTGAGAAATATCTCCATCATGCAATACGATGTATATGAATCCTACTTTTCAAATTTCGGAATATTGTACGTTAAGAACGCGGCTTACAGTTTCCCTATTACAGCTGATTTTCGTTTGCGCAATCAGTCGGTGTAATGTACGTGTACAATAAATTATTTTACCGGGATCGAGCTGTTAGAAGAGTCGGACACTCCTCCCTTCAAGTCGGACCAACACATAATTTATTTGTATTATTAGCCCTGTATCAAGTTTGGAAGCCAAGCGACAAATGGGGCTTGGGAATAAGCATAGTTACTTTTTCTTAGTTTCTTGTGGTGGGGTGAAACTGAATGTTCTTGGTACATTGGCCACTAATTGAAATATTGTACTAGCCCCGGATGACGGGTGATGAAATTTGGAATGAGAATTGACAAGGGAAACGAAGTACGAGGAGAAAACGTACCCCAGTTCCACTTTGTCGACCACAAATCCTACATGACCTGACTTGGGCTCGAATCCAGGCCACCGCTGTGTGAAGCCGGCGTCTACCCTCCTGAACTATGGCACGGCCGAGAGTGAGGAGCAGGGAGTATTGCGGGGGAAAGCTACTGTACCCGGGTCTAAGAGCATTATCTTAGTAATCCTCTGACGGTGCTTTCAACCACGAAGATCCTGAGGTTCTTACACCCCGCTGGTCAAGATTGAAGCTACACACAAAGCATCAGCTGCATCGCTACATTAAGAACAGTCGCGCAGTTAGCCAGGAAATATCCAGTCTTCAAGACTGAGTTCATTCTAAATAACATTTCATTCCGTACTTCACAGGAAGCACATGACGGCTCAGCTACAAAGACCAGCCGATTAATGCTGTTTAGGGAAATAATATACGAAACACACATACACTGTGGACAGAATACAGAATTACGTTATGCTAAAGCAAGTTGTACGTGATAATCACTGGGCTTTAAGGGTTAACGCAACTTGGTTCATTACCATGTTGAAGGATTCGACCACCGGACCAATCCTTGGTCAGATGAATTCAGTTCACAATGATTTAAGATCATATTAATGTTACGCTTACCTCATCCATGTGTTCTCATCTCTTCACACTTTCCAACTAAATCTTGGAATAAATGTCTTATTTCCTCATTTCCCAACGGAATACATGGCGCTATAACCCTGAAGATGGAACTCTTCATAACATTTCACTGTGAGAACCTCAAATCCCATTATACACTTTTAGAATCAAACTGTTCTAATTTTTTTTTCTGTTCTCCTAATTCCGTTGTGAAGTTTTTCTTATTTCTTGGTGTTCTTCCTAGATACTTATTCAAACTTTTAAACATTCTCAGATAATTTATTGCATATTACATTGCGTTATTAGGCCAAAATTCCTCCATACCGCGATGATGTAACAGAGGTTGAAGAAAGTTTCTCTTTAAGTTGTTGACGTTGTACGCAATACAACCAGAAATCTAGTGAATAGTGGATTTTTTCGTATTTTTCACACAACTTATCTATAAATTATAAAATCGAACGAAATTTAACTGTGGACTACAATAAAATATAATTTTTAACAGAGTACATTTCAGAGTTATGCTGTATTTCGGCTATGCACAGAGTTTAATTCATAACGCGCCAGAAATTTTATTGGAGGCAGAAAATTCTGTGAAACTTCGTGAGGTCATGATCTTAGATCCAAATTACTTGGAGGACACATGAGTGCCTCATTTTTTGACGTGAACCGATAAATATGTTACGTAATATCTCGTGTTTTGTCGTGAAACAGAGCCAAAAATAAAAAATATGAGAAATATACAGAAGCTTACCTCCTTGTGTAATTTAATCTTCAACATTGACCCGCTCGCTAGCTTAAATATATATTAAAAAAACAACAGAACGTTCAACTATTACGCTGAATTCTTTGTACACAAAAAACGACTTATAACATTCTTACGAAGTACTGTGACAGTAAAGCATTTGTATTTATCTCTTAATTTTGAAAGCTGCCAAACACTTTCATGCTTCAATAAGAGTCTTAATTAATATCCGTGATGAAAATGTTACACTGAAAGATAATACCAGTCTAAAAGTTTCCTGCCAACAGCACGTAACATACCAAAAGCTTTCCATTATTTTGACGCCAAAAGTTTGGCATATTAAACAGTGTTGCGCAGCATGATTATAGGTCTTCGTATTTCAAATTATCTCTTAACGATACATAACGAAATGAAAAATACTCAGGAATTTGGAAACACTCATAAACGATAACCGAACAAAGCTATGGATTTTGAATCGTTACTGAAAATATAAACTAATCCTCAATTAATAGCAGTGTCATTATGAAAGATGACGGATGTAATATGAATTAACCGTACAACTCAACGTACAAATCGTACATACTTGAAAATTGTATCACCGAGGCTCTGAAAGTAAATGTAGTTGTTGCTACCTACTGGAAGTAAAGTGGGCTTCTTCAAGTAGTTAATATGGACTGAGTTTTCTGATATTGTCACGTGTGGGATGGTAAGCGTGACGAAAGACGGGATCTACTTCTGATGACGGGATTTATTAGCACTTTGTTTACAGCGGGCGGAGCAGGAAGTGAACCCTCGAGTCAAGAATTCAGACGGCTCAGGACCAGCAGCAACTTACATCGTGTTAATACTGTGACGCGATTAGTCATTGCTAAACAACAGACGGTTAAAAGAAGATCTTGTGATAACGGATCGTTTTACATGAATTTACATTGATACGAACAGCCTACATAAGGAGCCGTGAAGATTCTCCAAGATTTCATTGATTCGTGAGACAGGCGTCTTTCTTGGCAGCCAGAAAATCTTTCGTAAGGAAGTTCAGTAGTTGAACGTTACCAAACAACGGATAGTAAACAGGCGCTGGACACTTTATTTTGTGTGTTATAATTACAGTACCTATAGAGTATTATAATTATTTACAGTTACGACTTGTCCAGTAAATCTATTCATCAGTCCACAGCCCCGTCTCCAGTCACGAACACTCATGATAATACGAATGTTGAATTGTTGTCTTCTGGGATTTGGTTGATTTAAAGTTACAACGTTCCGTAGAAACTAATTGCCGCCATCTTAAGAACAGTTATCTTAATACTCAGAGCCGTGAGAATTTCAGATAACGTACAGTACATACGTACGTATATGTCATATACAGTGCGACATAACTCTTAAAGTTTAGCGTTATGTCAACTACTGGGATTACTTATTTTAGAATGAAATATTTTGGTAATATAGTGAATAATGAATGGACAGGAATTGGGAAAGTAACAGTAACTCATTTGATGTGGGTTATATTTCCATAATTTTAATGAAGCAACTGGAAAAACTCATGAAAAATATCTTGTTAGGATATTCTTTCCCTGATCCTAATTTAAACTCAATAGCTGCAACAACATAGATATCAATGTTCGCAGCTGATACAGAGTCATGGAGCAGCATAGCGTTAGGAGACTAAGTCCTTAGTCACAGATGGGGCTAAAAATATTATGCTCCCTTAAGATGTTCATTTTCGTAAAAATCTTTTGCATTGGTCTGTTTCAAGTTCCATTTTCTTAGCCTTTCTTCCGTCACCATCGGCCTTGCACCTTCATGTAAAAAAAGAGTCATTTCATCAAAATGTACTTTAAATCCTGAAGATAGAAACACCATGTTCCTCCGAAAGGTCTTTACCCGCTAACAAGCCTGAATGGTGCCACAGTTCAGAAAACCACAATCACCTTCGTGAAAAGATACAAACTTATATAACTGAATAATGCTTTGAAAATAAAATTTTTGTTGTCAAGTAGATAAATGTCTTTTTTTTTCCTTTTCCAGAGGTTGACCTGGTCCAATGCCCTGCAGGGTGAAGTCCGAGTCGGTAGGAGTACCCTCTACCGGTCGGCACCGCAACTAATCTCGGATAGTTGCTTTGAAATTTCTTCCACCAGCAGACGTCACTCTTGAGATGCTGGTAGGAGAGAGAACATTAGATACTTGTTTCCTGTGTGCAGAGAAGAAACAGTCAAGTCTGAAGAAGAGCAAATCGACAGTGATTTAGGAATAATATGACTTGAAGTTACGCATGGAATTCTAAAGTTTAAGTTAAGGAGATAAATAGAGAAAACAGGGGAAAATGGGGCTACAAATGAAACGTATAGAGTAGAAACAAACAACTGAACGTCGCTTTCCAGGGTTGAAAACAAAACAATAAAATGAATCTGCATTAACTATTTGCTGACAAGTGCCTGTTTAATGTCACAACAATAGACGCCAGAACATCAGCAGCAGAAACAACAAAAGAAGATCAAGAAGTCAGAATAAGAAACATATGTTGCAACATCTTTATTATTATTATTATTTTATCATGTGCCGTACGAAGCGAACTGTTGCAAATTTAGGAGGTGTTGTAAGCATAGGTTCTACTTTTTTACACGATTTGCCTGAGTTTAATTCTCGCTGTCCTTCAAAAGAATCAGGATGCAGCAACAATAATGATGATATCTCTTTCCACTGTTGCCAGAGAACAATGACGTCAGTAACAAAATATCAAGGGAAGTGTTACGCCGAAACCAAGAACCAAATTAACTGATCTGTGTGTCCAGGATAAGGACATTTCCTTAACTTATGTTTATTTATGACAGTTACTACATGCCCTGTATCATTATGCCGTACACCTCACAGTCCTTTCGAATTTGCAGATATTTAAAAGCAGACTTTATAAAGATCAAGAGCTACTTGAAAATTATCCTGCATTCGAAAGGAAAATTTCACACTAGGAAAATATTTGTATACTATTACTGACTATTAATAATATATCATCGTCATCATTATCATCATCACAAGTTAGGTTTTTTGAGGTAATAACATTTTAGAGAACTGTTTTCGTTGAATCATAAGAAATGTTCATGTAAGAAAAATGTTATTAAGTTTACTGATTATGAATCCAAACATTATCATCAGCCACATACTGCCTGCCACCCAGAGCAGAGGACGGTTCCAGACAATAGCCAAAGAACAGCAAAGAGTTTTGTAAATGACTCTGATGTGGAACGATTTATCTGTTACGACCGCTTGATAACTGATGGATTCTTCAAATAGGGTGGCTATTAATTGTAAGACAGTGTAATTCTAAGGTATGATTTCAGTGTCTGTTCCTCTGTTAGTTCATATGGCATTCGATGACGCCTGGTGTTTTTGCAATGTAGAGACTGGCGTTGTTGACAGGACAGTTCTGCGAAAACCACATGATTTAATTTGACCAGTACATTTAAATATTAAAATGTTTCACGCAAGAACTAGCACGTGCTTTCAGGAAGAGAAACGGGCTATCCCAGTTTGGCTTCAAAATGCAAGATTCTGCTGTCAGTATATATTTATAATTCACTAGAAACACCTGCGCCCCCTTCGTTTTGCCTCTTAAATAGGGGTGATCACTTTGAGGTATAATGAATATCAGTGGTAAAAGGGAAACAATTAGATTATGTTAATTTTAGCTCAGTAAGTAGTAAATCGTTCCATCTGTAACACGGGAAGGCATTATACATGGAGTTATCCAGACAGCGGAACCCTCAAGCGAAATTCGAGTACTTAGTTGGCCTTACTTGGCGGGGGAGCGCCCGAACCCTCCACTTGCGTCCGCACTCGCATGGATACGTCCTGTATTATTCTAGTCTTAAAGAATCTTCAAGGCACCGTATTGAGAAGCCTTTTCGTGTTTTGTGCGAATCAGACATCTATATTTCGCATTCCTTATTAAGAACATATCAAAACCACTCTGCTACAGATGAATTAAAACTCTGTGGAGAGGGTTCAAATATTATAAGTACAATCACAAATAATATCAGTAGATTAATTAAAGAATTGTCCCTCCGTAAGTGATTAAAATATTTGTGAGTGATAAACATCGTATGCTATATTTCACGTGTTTTAAAATTTCAGATTAACATTGTGGTCATCTGGATTACAACACTGTGCAGTTACATTGGTGGTTGTCGCTGATGTGGTAACAGATTACGAATCTATCAGGTAACATGTACCCAACAGACTAGGATCTCATGCTATGTGTTTTGTTGTTTATGACGTGTATATAAATAGCATACTTAAGTCCGTATTAAAGCATTTAATTTCAAATAATGATGATTATAGATCCACCTGGAGCACGTGTTACAGTTATATGCGTTGGCTGTACATTTTTATTTGTGGGGAATTTATTTGACCCAATCTTTGTTTTCTAAGAAATACTTGAAATGTTAGAATCAACAGCAATACACGTATATGACTCTTTCTTAATTTGAATATTTCAATAAAATTTGTATCCTAATGTGATTTTAGGGACCTTTTTTAATAATTCTAATATATTATTAAGCACACGATACTTCAGAACGTACTTGGGGTGATTTATTTAGTTTGTTTCAGAATGAAAATTGAGAAACTAGACTCGGGTAGCATATTAGGTCCATAACTTTCGTATTTATCCGTTTGTTTTCACCCTAGAAGTTCCAAAATTACTTTTATTCATTGTGGCCACATATATTCAATTGGCAAAATTATGCATGAATTTATATGCATCATTTTAACGTTGGTAAGATGGAACAGAGGAAAACGAATCATGAAACCTTCGGAAGACTAGATTACACATTCAATTAGGAACACTTCCAAATGATCTTTGAGTTGTGGAATCTGAAGTTATTCTCATCGCATTCAATTTGTTTTGCTACACAGGAAATAGCAAAGAATAAAATGAAGCTCTGTGTGGGAATGCACAACGCTGATAATAGGTTTCAGTGGTATGACCAAGCAGAAAGAAATGTCGTGCTCGGATGTCATACTGTTTTAAAACCTGTGAAATTTAGACGTCACGTTATATGAAATTTTCGACCACATTGTTCAGGAGGTTGAAGTAAACACATACAGAATTACTGATTCTTCAAGATTGCTAGTAGAATTCTTCAAATCATGTATAAAGATCTGATCTAAATAAATATATCTTTTATAGCCTGCCTATCAGACATTAATTTGTCTTTGACGCGCCTACTAATGAAAATTTTGTTAGTAAAGAAAAGCAAGTATTCGAACAAATGTTTAAAATTTTATTTGAAGCATATTTTCAAAGATTTTTTCAAACAGGACTAAAAGTAGTAGGACGAATTTTGGGAGACTTGGAGTTGTAGATATTGATAGAAATTTCATACTAAATAATGGTCAAATTAATTTGTGTGGTTTTGCAACAATTAGTGGTCAGGTTGAAACAAATAAGAATTTCTGACCTAGAAAACGTGGGTGTGCTGAGTGTTCTGCATAGCTTGTCCTGTCTTCGTAATTATTACATCATAGAGACTTTATTTTTGACACTTTAATGACAAAAATACGCAGAGAAACTCTTGGTAGTGTTTTGTTTAGCTGTGTCTGTGTGAGATCACCTGGTGGTTCTGTGTGTGTGTGCGGTGTGTTCGCGAGATTACTGCAGACCTGGAGCACACTGCCTAATGGCGACCGAAAGAGAACGTGGCAAATATTTACAGATATGACGTTCTGCGAAACCCCCACTAGTGTCCTGGAGGTGTCATGCTTCTAAAATTGCGTTGCTATTGGTCTTCTTTAGAAGCATTCCTGGCCCACATGAATTTTAATAAAGCTGTTATAACCTCTTCGTTATGGACTGCGTATTTTATTACAAAAAGACACAGAAAGAAACCTAAAGGGGACTTTGCATATCGCTTAGGTCCCTTAAGAATTTAAACCACTCCGCACTTATTTATTTAAGTACAGTGAGTATTATGGACCACGCAGGAGCGAACACGGGTTATGTGTTGGCCCCACTTGTGGCGAACAATCTCGGACCCATCAGCTGGAGTCCGTGCTCTCAGGAAAATTCTCTGTCAATACCGGCTAGCTGGATCTCAACGCCGTGTGCATGCTGCAACTTCTCTGACACAATAGGTAGACGGGTCAGTCTTCTTAGGGGTTTGCAAGTCATGGATTTTTAATGGCGTTGCACGCTCCGAAATCTGCCCGAGATCTCATTTCAGTTTAAGCGTGAGTTTTGTGCGTAAGTAAGTCATGAAATTGTCGTTTGTAGTTTAAAAATTAGGCAGATTGGATGGCTGCTTACTCGTATATGCTTCGTTTTGCAGAACTTGTAATTGAAAGATTTGCGTTTAAGTTACAACTTTCATGGGTTTATTGTCAGTCTCATAATTTTAATAAATTATTTTCAAGTACCTGCATAGTAAATAAGAGCAACATTCATATGAAGCAGATTTGTAATAGTCTGTAATTATATACAAACCTAAAACGAAAAAAACTCTGTCTTATTTTCTGTTCAATGCATACCTACAGGTCTATTAGCAGTGGGGGAAGGTGACTAAATCGAAGTCCGGATCTAGGCAGTGTGCTACAGGTACAGAGAAACAATAGCCTAATATTATTGTCGCGATACTATTCTCTGTTTGAATATAAATATAAACATTGGCTACGAAATACTTCCCAGGCTACTGTATGGAGTTTCGGAATCCTGGGAAATCAAGCGCCAAATTCGTATTATGGTCTAAATATAATTTCTGACAAAATGTTTTGTGTGTGAAACATACAAGAGAGTTTCATGTAGGATATTTCATACTGTTTTTTACTGTGTGCAAGGAAAAATTAGCCAACTTTTCATTAAAAACGTTGCGCTGTCGCTTTTTCTACGAAGCAGAATGAAAGTAATTATATCTTTCCATTTCGTAAGTTCTTAATGCAAGTTTATGTAAGACAAAAAAAAAATGTTAAAAGTCTAGTGAGGTTTACATGTTGATTATTGCTTGTGCACATATCCGCACGAATGTGTCCATACATGACCGCCTTTGGTCATTGCATGCTAAGAACAATATTACAAACACGTATCTGATGGTCAGAGTAGGCCACCTATGGCTGTAGCTTTCTACACTATTGTACTAGCGCTTAATGCCTGCATAGATTTTATCACTGGAATGTAAAATTAATATTTTGAGGAACACAGTTAACACACAAATCACATTTACGTGGGAAAGCTATGAGATCCTTGTGTTCACGGTGTAACTATGATAGTAGAATGCTGGCTACACCCCTTCGTATCCATATCACTCACAAGCATATCACTGCAACACACATACATACCAGTTACACCAAGGCGACAATGTTTGACTGTGTTTAACCCTGCATTGCACTCACATAATGTACACCCCCCACCCCTTTCTTTCCTTATGACCGTCTGAATTGTGACGGTCAGTACCATCCCCTGTGCAGGTCCTATAGAGGAAAGGACTGAGTCTGGAAACACATGTGATGCAAACCTCTGTTCTGTCCCATTATGAAACGAGATGAGCTTTGGAGAGTCCTTCAGATCACTGCTTTGGATTTCTGTCATCATTTCATTTCCCACTGGCAGCAGAATGTGTACTTTTAGCCCGTGAGAGTAAAGACAGGACCCCACTGACTATCTATTTTGTGACAACAAAATATGAATTTCAAAAAATTTCGATACGAACGCAAAATTTTCTATAATCAGCATGCTTGTAGGCTGTACCTGTTTCGAAGTTAATATCAAAGTATAACGACTTTTGTGAACAGCCAAAAGTAACAAATATACTCGCTTTTAATATTTTACTATTCGACTTTTTATTGCTGCTACATGTTTCGGTCCTACAAGACCATCACCAGGCAGTTATATATATGAATACGTACAGTTACTGAACTGCTATATGGATCCATACCACTGCAACGTGTCATATTATATACTGACATAAAGTTTTGCCTCAAGTTGGTGTTAGAATTAAAATATAAGCTACAAAATAAGATAAAAGAATGTAATAATGAAATATAGACCAAGTGTCAAGATATATTGGGTGATATAAATGTTGAATATATTATCGAAATGTTAAAAGTATGTTCAAAATATTTAAAACTATGGGGAGTACGGGAAATTAAGGCAAAACTTTGTGTTAGTATATAATACAGCACGTTGCACCGATGTGGATCCATATCGGTAGTTCAGTAACTGTACATATTCCTATATATAAGTGCCTGATGATGGTCTTGTACACCCGAAAAATGTAGCAGGAATAAAGATGGAATTGTAAAACATTAAGGACGAGAACATTTGTTGTGGTGACAATTAACCTAATTCCTGCTGGTTAAGTAAAATCTTGCCTTGTTTTTGTCATGCAAATGTGAACTTCTCTACTGCTCAGTGGACTGGAGATTCTTAAGGTGGTGACATCACAAGAGATAGTACGCCTCAGTATTGTAGCTATATATGGCTTTAGAAAAGGGTTACGAGCTTTAACGTTTATAGTACTCACTTAAATGAGTACAAGATTCCCAGTTAACACACGTCCAGAATTCAATGCCAACTGAAAGATGGGCGAGTTTTTGTATATGACCGGATGCTAGGGTGGGCATCTTAGCTAGTCACCTCTTGGGACCATTTGTCATACCTGATAGACTAACAGGTAGTGTGTGCCGTCGTATTTTGGTGAATGATGTTGCAGTGCCCTTGGAACAGGTGCCTCTTCACCAGTGATAACACACGCGGTTCATGCATGCTGGAGTATCGCCCCATTCTTTCGTTTTTTTTTCAGTCAGCGCATCAACCAGGTTTTCCATGAACGGTTGATCGGTTGCGGAGGTCCAGCCAACCGGCCTGCACGATCACTTGACCTTAATCTTGACCTGTATCAGGCCTTGGAGGCCCATAGGGTTCTAAGATATTGAGGTTCTCAATTTTTCTAGACAATCGCATCATACATGGCGGTAAAGTTGTCAACCCTACGCGCCGGCCGCCCTTAACCCCAAACAATATTCCAAGAATATTCCTGGTACTCATTTCTGTTAGAGGCTGAGTCGACATCAGGGCCATAGTGCGGCTGGAAAGATTAGGTAAATTGTAAAACTCCCCCTTAAACCCTGTAACCCCTTTTTTAACTTTCTAACCTTCTGGTAGCTTACGTCAAAGGTTAGACTCGAAATAATTATTTGCCTACATCCGTGGAGAACCCCAACTTAAAATGGAAGTAGCTCTCAGAATTTTGTAACATGAGGACGTATATCTGACAACCCCTTCAATATAATGAATATAGACAAGTTAAATTTGAATCATTCTGAACCCAATGTTGTCCAAACGAAATTTCGCTTTAAGTCACAATTTTTGCACAAAATACTGTTCATTGCAGAGGAGGCCACACGGCAGAACCGTATGAGAGTCCGTCATGTTCAGAGCCTAGTGTGTTATTACGGATGAAAATAAAACGGTGTTGCATGTGGCAGGTTATTTCGACCACAATAATTAACTTCTTGAGCTGAATAGAAGCGGCGAAGTTGTGCAGCTGAGTGCATATCACATTCTCAATAGGGTCTCACATTATGGAGAGGAATACAAACTGCGAGCAAAGTATATAGGATCTGAGGTTATCGTAGCGGTGGTTATGAAGAGGGTTTTCTTCTGGGATATAAGGCTAAGCAGTTCGGCCAAAGTCTACAAACGATTTGGAGAAATATGACTTTTTCTTCAGGGTCGAATAGTAAACAAAGCAAGAAACCAGCATGGAGCTCTTCCCTGCTTGCTACGCCTTCATATAGTTTCTTGCTCCACATACTCTTCGACTTTGAAAACGGAGGTGTCATGCTCCTCCGAAATGGCGTTTGACTTTCCCCGGAATACAGCGGCCTCCGTAGTCTAGGGGTAACGTTCCCACCTCATGACTCAAGATACGAGGGTTCAAATCCCGCGGAGATCGTGGAAATTTTAAGGGCAGAAAAATTCAGGGAACAAGTCCTCCGGGAAGGACTTTAAGCCATGTGTCCCTTGTCGTAGATTTACGGCACGTAAAAGAACCTCATGTCTCTAGGAGACCTCTGAGCTAAATTACAGGCCCTTTCCCTCCCAAGTAGTCTCCAATGCCTCTGGTGGATGGGGGAAGCATCAAGGTACCGGGGGCCGACCTCGTTGGCTCTACGGGGGCTGATGGCACGCACCGTTACCGGTTGGTTATGGCGACAGTAGAAATTAAAAGGGGGACGCACAATGGACCAATAACTGGTCTAAGTGCATTGGGAAACCAACCCCCTCTCATAATACATACATACATACATACATTCCCCGGAATACACGATGTTATATCGAAGAAGACAGAACTTTTCAAAATAATTATACGAGTATTTTACCACCGTAATTTTCTGAGTTATATCACGAGTTGACACAGAGGATTGTAACTTCAAGAACTTTCCGCTGAAGACGCCAGCGTAGAATCACAAAATTACACATTCTGTTTGTCAGCTGGGATTCAAGGTCATGTGTAACCCTTCTGTTTGCACTGCATAAAAGTAAAGCATACCAAAAATTGTTCAAAATGAGAAAGAACAGAATCACACATCACGTTCTTGACATACAGTTGAGCTATGACAACAATACTGTCCGTGTGTGTTCGTTATGGATAATATAAAACATGTTTCTTTAGTAAAAAGTTTCTAAAAGTGTAAGCCTTGTTTATTATTTCCTCTTACCATATTAATAACAGTATCCTTCAGCTTTTAATAAGTAATAGTTTATTTAGTCCTTAAAAAGTCAGATAATAATTATACAGCGCTAAATTAATCGAAGTCCAGAATAAGGTAAAACTGATTTTCCTCAACTATATCTATCGGAATTTGCCTTGTATTGCTAGAAGAAGAATGATCTGATAAGAGAAATAACATTATCCTTTAAGTTTGTTCTTCCTCCTCTCCTTTCCTCTCCTCCCGCTCTCTCCTAGTGCTTTTGGAAATTAAACTTGTTGCCGTCCCGTATTGTTACTCTGTCGCGAGAGAAGACCTGTTTCTGCCAGACGTGACTGGGACCTCAAGAATCCTGTTCCGTTTCAGTGAACCCTCTCCTCCCCAGTTCTTCTCTAAACAGTATTTCTCCAACAGAATGTGAACAGAATATGAAAAAGGGGGAAAAAATTAATTTCATTTGAGTTGGTGTTACAATACTTCAATATTGATTCATATATTGCTGTAAGTCATAGGCCTAGGCCGCGCCATAGCTCAAGCGGTTAGTCGCTGAATTCCCACCGCGGCCCGACTTCGATCCCGGGTCTGGTCAAGTGGGATTTGTGGTGGACAAAGTGGCGCTAGGGCGGGTTTTCTCCGAGTACTTCGGTTTCCCCTGCCAATCTTCATTCCACCAAATTCTCCATCATCATATTCACCCCGGTGCAGGCTGCAATAGGATAATCAGTGGCCGCCGTGCCGAGTGGACCCAACTGGACTCCACCCCCAACTAAGTGAATTTAAAAAAAAAAGAGTCATGGGTCTATGAGAAATCTGAAATTCTGAAGCAATTTTTAAACGCTGGACATTTCTATTATTGCAGTTATTATTTATACGTTACAATCCGGAGCACGTAAAATGACGCGACGTAATGACGTTAATTAAAAACATTAAGTTATAGCAAACGCAAATCATGCTTCAATTTGGATATATTGGCTCTCAGATTACGATCTTATGACGTTAAATATGGGATATGTACTTTAAGATGTTAGACACATACCGTACTTAAGCGCATTTTGAATTCACGCCTCGTAACAGAAATTGTGACTGTATGTTCCATAGTACTCTGACGTTATAACTGAAGAGAGAGAAGTTATTAGGTTAAGGCACAGTGAACAACTCATCAGCGTAACAACGGTGCACGCGCAACAGAGGAACGGTGTTTTCTGTGATGTCCGCGCGGATAGCGACATCGCCTAACAATATAAATGTTGGAAGCATTGCTTTCTTGGCGGTGTGTACCGAGATATATAACGAGTACCAGCTGCCATTAGGAAACAGAAAATATCAGAGGCTGCATCAATTAGTTGCCGCACGGACTGCTTAGAGAACGTCGTTTCCCAGTTAGCCCATTGGTTCGTATTACGAATCTGTTGCGGCCACTACCTAACAGCGGCTGTTGTTTACAGTCATTATTTAGTAACGAACCTACATTCTACAATAATGATAATTCCTCACAAAAGGCCTTATAATTCTGCAAACATTTTTATGAGTTAGAATGCGTCAAATCATTTCTTTTCTTCCTTTCAAGTCTGAATATGGGAACCCAAGATGTAAAGCCATTCAAAATTTCATTGTTTTCAGTTTACGTCTTTCTTTTCAATAGACTTGCGATGTGCACACTCCTAAAGTACAATTCTCGTAGTTTTACGTCATCCGAAACGGGTCATGTACACGTGTTGAGAAGCCACTCAGCAATTCGTACACTTGCCACCACCACCGCTGCTTGCTCTGAGCTAGGCACCAATACCAAAATAAATTACTTCTCAACTAGGATTATATAATCCAGCATTCATATACGTGTTTTCAGCGGCCGAGTGACGTGAAAGAGAGTTCCAGGCAGTGTTTGCTGCTTGCCTGCAGTTCAGTTTTTCCTAAATTCCCCGTTTGAAGGATGAAACTAATAATAGTTTTCACAGCTCAGTCGGAATTAGTATTCGATTCCCGGCAGGGGAAAGAAAGCTTCCTCTTCTCCTGAGTGTTCAGACCGCTATGTTAAGCTGAACATTCATATTCATCTGGCATCATTGGGTGCATCCTGTTGTGTGTTCCACATATATAAAGCAATTAGGTTGACCGTCACAAAACAGATATATTCGTTTTTAATATTTTACAATTTGACCTTTTATTCCTGCTACAAGTTTCGGTCTTACAAGACCATCATCAGGCAGTTATATATAGGAATACGTACAGTTACTGAACTACCGATATGGATCCATATCAGTGCAATGTGTTGTATTGTATACTAATAGATGAAAATTTGCCTCAAGTTGGTAAGTATTATAATTAAAATAGAAGATAAAAAATAAGATAAAAGATATAAAAATATAAAAATGAAATACGGTATATATCATATATCAAAACATATTAAGTGATTTAAATGTTGAATATATTATGGAAATATTAAAAATACTTAAAAAGATTTTAGAAAATTTTAAACTATTTAGTATGAGAGGTTAAGAAATATGTATGCCAACTTAAGTCTAAGGTTCCAATGCTACAACGTAGAATTGGGCATGTTATGTCGTTTGTAGTGCTTTGTTGCCAGAAGCCTTCTACGTAGTAAGCCCGGTCGTGGAGCCCAGAGACAAGTTTCTATCGTCAAGAATGAGTATCTGTATGTTAATATTTTAGTGGGTGTGCAGATAGAAACTTTTCTGTGGGCTCCACGATTTAGGGTTGGAAAGGGAAACTGAGGTGCTTGGAGAAAACCTACCGCAATGTCACGTTCCCACCAAAAATCCCGGAACCCGGGCCATCGCGGTGGGAAGAGGGTTACTAACAGTCTGAGCTATGGTATGGCCTTGCTCATTGTTCCACTGCATTATGATTAAGCCCTGGGCAACGGCAAGCATTTAAGATATTTATTTGAGAGGTATGAGGTTTGAAGCTTGGTCACGTAACCGGCAATCCTGACCGCAATATTTCATAGTTTCCATCAACTTCCTCAGGCAAAGTGAAGAGAGTAACGCGGCAAAAGCCACGTCCCTCCGAATTCTTTCAAGCGGCGTCTCTGAGTATTGTAGGGCTCAAGTAGGCCTACTTCATAGAAATGTTGTTGAAATACGGCCCTGTAATGGAAGCAGTTGCTGTACGCTTTTATGGCAAGATTCTCTGTGAAATTAGCTTTCATTTACAGATAATCTGTAATAGAAATATTTTAACTTATAACCGTGATACATTTAACCAGGCTTCATCAACATTTCTTTCGTGTTCTCTTAAATTTAATTTCCAACTGGTTCCCGTAAACATCACCTTCAATTATTCACTTGCAGTTTTAATTAAGAGCTACAGATGGCAGAGGGAGCGGAAAGTAGGTAATAGTTATTAGTGCATCCAGTAGGTGGCTCTACCTAACACTGACCCTTTTCGCGGGGTCTACTAATAGCGGGATTTTCTTCTCCCGCTGCTATGACGCGCGCCGGAAGGTTAGTGTGCTTGTTGTGTTGTGCATGCTCGTACCACGTGTCGGTTGTTTACGGGGTGTTCGAAAACTAAAAGCAGTGATGTTTGAAAATAATTTCTTTGCATTCATCTGGAAATCAGAGTGTATTCATTAACTTTGAAATGTATGTTTGAAGTGCCTTTCACAGAAGAAATCAGTTTGTATACGCAGTAGAATCATGAATAGGCTTCTAGTACTGTATGTACTGGTGTACGCCTCCTGGTCTTCCATTGCGAATGGTGCTTCAGATCACAACAGCATCAGCAAGAACGGTGAGTTTTTAACTATTTGCCTTATATGTAATATTCTTGATATAAATTATTAATACAGTAACTTGTACTGCCTCTGTGTACAAGATGAGTCAGACTTCGGTGTACAGCTACATCTACTGCATAGCTTATATTCAGAAACTTTTGATCTATCACTGCTTGAATACTGGGAAGAGTAGCAGTAATTTCTTTATCACACCCATAATTTCTTAAAACGCCCATATACTAAGCAAGTCCAGGAACACACAGCTGTGGCTGTGCATTCATCGTGAAATGCCGCTTAGATATTTGTTATATTAAAACCTTAGTTCATACTCTTTGCAGTTAATGCTGTTAATTAACGTAAGTTAGGTGTTCAGATGAAATGGCTCAGAGAATATAAAGTTAAGGCATCTTTAGATTTGTGTTATATTTATGCATATAGTTACATGCCTTGTTAGCAAGTATACATTATTTTACATTTGCTAAATTGTAATTGGTTTCCTAGAACTATTTGCTCATTGTCGTATTGTCACTGAATAAATTGACCAGATGATCCTGTGTTGTGTGTGAACACAAAAGCATCTGTTTGATGGTCTCGCCGTGGTGGATATTAAGACTAGTCTTCTGAGATGTGACGCCGTGTAGTCTGGTAGATACGTACCATCGTTTCTGAAGAATATTCTGCCTCCACCTTCAGGTTAGGTGAAGAATTATTGTGTAGTTGGTAAAAATCGACCAGACTACGCGGCGTCACATTCCGGAAGACCTTAATCTTAAGAAACATCTTCCCTGTAAAGTTCCAGGCAATTGCTTGAATGAAGTAAATACGAGCACAGTTAAAATGAACTGTATGCATTGCCCCATTAGACGTCATTAGTAAGCCTCATTGCAACTGTCGAACCGTGCATACCCATCACGTACAAGCAGACATAAAACGTGCACGCAGTCAATTGCAAACATTCTCTCTTCAATGTGAACTGACTCATAGGTTATACAGTGACAGTTCTTTTCAAGGAAAGTGTTTCTTCTGTCTACCTGGTATTCTAATGTGAAGAGACAAGTCGTTACTAATAACAGCAACGGTAATTGGTCATCATATTCTGAAGACACAAACGTATCCGCAGCAACAATAACTGGTCGCCATATTCCAAGATACACCAATAACAAGGGCCGCGCCGTAGCTCAAGCGGTTAGTCGCTGGCTTCCCACCGCGGCGGCCCGGGTTCGAGCCCGGGTCTGGATAAGTGGGATTTGTGGTGGACAAAGTGACGCTGGGGCAGGTTTTCTCCGAGTACTTCGGTTTCCCCTGCCAATCATCCCACCAATTGCTCCACAATCACCCTCGCCTATCATCTGGGGCTGGTACAATATGCCAGAAGTGGCCGCAGTACAAGGGACTTAGTCCCACCCCACTAGCAATAAAAAATACACCAATAACAATATTTTTTCACGGAATTGTGAAGACAGATGATGATGATGATGATGATGATGATGATGATGATGATGATGATATCCCACGATCAGTTGTTGGCAGTGATTGTACCATACCATCTTTTGTTGCAAATTTGTTTAAATGTGGTTTATGTTACAAACGACCGCCTCTATGGTCTAGTGGTCAGAGTTCCTGACCACAGATCAAGAGGTCCTGGGTTCGATCCCCGTCGCTACCAGATTTTCTGAGAAGTGGTGGGTCTGGAACGGGGTCCACTCAGCCTCGTGAGGATAATTGAGGATCTATTTCAAGGAAATAGCGGCTCCGGTCTAGAAAGCCGAGATTAACGGCCGTGGGGATCCGTTGCGCTGACCACGTGACACCCTCTATCCGCAAAAGTTGGCACTAACTTCGCCGACAAGCAGCGATCTCTCGGTCGGTATTGTTCGCGGACTACAGGCCACGGAGTTTGTTTTTTGTTTATGTTGCTACATTTTAGTAATCGCAGTGCATTAACGGATTTAAGTGTGGCAAACTGGAAGTGTTCAGGTGTATATGTAACACTGGGTTCGCATAAAACACAGTTCCCGGTTCCCTGTTTTGTTGATGATGTGAACTGGAAAAATGAGGGGGCGAGAATACTAGTGGCATCGAGTAGGTCCGTCACAAATTGTTCTAACGCGAACTGCATGAGACAGCAATTCGTCAGAGGGGAGTAACGCGGATGAAGGAAATACTCGTCGTACTTCCGCTGCGACGTCTCCTGACCTGGCTTCCTTCAATAGGTCATGTTGAAAAGGGTCAGGTCTGACGTCATTTCTGCGACCACCAATAGAGCTAAAGGATAGCTCAGCTGGTATAGTGAGAGTCTACGGGATGCAGCGCCAGGGTTCGATTTCCAGCAGCGACAAGAGGTTTTTCAGTATTGAACAGCGTCCAAAAACGGCCCTTAGGCCCACCCCCCTTCTTATGCAGTGGATACCGGGGGATTTTTCTCTGCGACCAAGGTGTGAAACTGACCACTCACCCTCATCTTCTGCCGAGGTAAAGAATGGTGGCGCTATACCTCCACTCCCCCATACTTTTTCATGGCATGGGGCTTAATTAATTAAGCGGAGGGGTAACTTACCTTCACCAGTGCAGGTAAAATTAAAGTTACTTACTTGAAATGAATTTCTGTCTTCGAAGCCACGCCCAGACTGGCTCTGAGCCCAACCAGGTGCATATCCAATGACTAAAAACTAAACTAATAAAACTCTGTGGCCTTAAAGAAAGCAGTCTTCTGGGATTTGGCACCGTGTATATGTGGTGTTAACCGACGTTTCGGTGGAACGTATCGCCTCCATCTTCACGGTAGAAGGAAAAAATATAAGAAATCCACAGGCGAAAAGACCGTGAGAACCGGTAAAAGCAGGCTTACATCTTACATTTGTGGCTTTAGTCTGCAAGCGAACTATACCGACCGAGCGACCGCCGTTTGTCGGCGAAGTTAGTACCAACTTTAGCGGATAGAGTGTGTCACGTGGTCAGCGCAACGGATCCCCACGGCCATTCATTTCGGTTTTCTAGACCGGATATCCAATGACTGCAGGTAGAAAAGCGGCCTGTGTGTGAAGCACACCATTTACTTGCTACCCAGTTCAAGAATGCATGGAGCATTACGTCCCCTGCCTCATACGTCTTCATGGAATGATATTTAAGTTGATGGAAAATTCATATTACTGCCAGTCTTAATTGGAGTGTGAAGCATTAGACATAACATAAAATTTCGATTTCTGTTATAGTTTGGAATTATATTCCCGCTGTTACGTCACGACTGCCTTTTTATTTAATTTTCTCAGAATCCAAACTGATCATTATCGATAGCTGATTCTTTGAAAATAAAAATAGCCGGAGCGTGAAGCTGTTAGTGTTGCTTTCGAATGTGCATAGAGAAAAACTTCCCTTGTACGCTTTTGTGCATTGTTACCTAAGTAGAGTAACCTTAAAACATTTGTATACATTTCGTTAAGAGACCCGTAAAATCTTCACATATGCAGAAGACGTTAATTTCTAGTAACTGGAATGAAGCAATGGTTTATAACAGAAGCCCACACGTTTAAGTTTAATTACAAATTCAAGGTTTCGAGCTGCAAAGGATCAAGGCTGCAGTTTTTGGGAGAGGTTTTTAAGTCAGCAGCTCTGTGTTTGTATGCAAATGTGTCTGAACACACCCACAATAATTCTTAGCTTGGAAGGTTTGCCTTCCGCTGCCCTTTCACGGGACAACAGAAGCATAATTTTGAAATAAGGTTATATAAAAAAAAAGGTAAAGCTATACCTGTAACAGGTCGCGAAGGCCTATAGGGCTGTGAGACGTCGAGGCTCCCACATTTTATCTAGACAGTNAAAAGGTAAAGCTATACCTGTAACAGGTCGCGAAGGCCTATAGGGCTGTGAGACGTCGAGGCTCCCACATTTTTTTCTAGACAGCTCACAGATGGTGGTAAATTTGTCAGCCTTTCGCGCCGGCCGCCCTTTACCTCCCAGGAATATTTCTGGTACTCATTTCTGTTAGGGAGCCTCGGTAGCGCAGTCGGTATAGCGACTGGCTACGGGCTGGACTGCCGTGGGGTCGGAGTTTCGAGTCCCGGTAGGATCAAGAATTTCTTCTCCATCTCGTCCAGACCCACTCTGGGGCCCACCAAGCCTCCTATCCCATGGGTAGCGGGGGCTGTTTCCCCGGGAGTAAAGCGACCGGGGCGTGAAGCTGACCACTCACCTGCAACTAGTGCCGAGGTCAAGAAAATGTGGATCTATACATCCACTCCCCCATACGCCTTAATGGCTTAGTGCGTAAGTAGTTAAACACAGGACAACTTCGCCCATTCCTGTTAAAGGCTGAGTCGACCCCAAGGCCATAGTACGGCACGCGGTAGCGTAGATGGTTTAGAGGCACTATGCTACAAGCCGGAAGGTCGTGGGTTAGAGTCCCGATAGGTGAATATGGGTATATAGTAATCGTATTTATTTAACTGATTGTGAAGTTGTATGTGAGATTTTAGGTTCAGTGTTGCAGGTTTATGTGGCGAAGAGACACGTGGGCGGATATAGCGATCCGTAAATAGCAGGCACAGTGCAGCCGGACTGAATTTATTTCTGACTGATGATTAACGAGACGCAGCGTGCAGTAGTACCTTGAAATGGCAACTTTGTGAATGAAGGCAGAGCTGATCTGTACTGGACAAACTGAGCGCGTCTCCTCTGGATGTGGGCTGCATGTTTTCCGCATGTTGTAACCTGTCAGTACATGAGTCATGCCTGCACATGGCAGTAGGCGTTTGTCGTATTCCTCTCAGGGACAATATGTACGAGTGCATAAACGTGTGCAATATGGCGTTGTGTGCATCAGGGCAAAACGGCAGAGAAATGTTTGGAATGGCGGAAAGCACGTTAGAATAGCTTTTCTTTTCTTGAGGTAGATATAACGAAGTGCACAATCTGTTGCAGAATGGAAAGCAATCGAAAACGAAGCCTTCGGAATTCACATGATCCAGACATGAACACGAATGAAGAAATGTTGTCTAAGCTGAAGATCCATATTGGCCTCTGTGGGCCCACGATATTAGGTGTTTCAAAGGCCAGTGAATGAATATGCCCGCAAAATTAGAACGCCACTCTCGTATTTGCCACAAAATTGGGACCAGATTTACTGGCGATGTTTCCTGATCCCAAAACTTAAAATGAAAATAGTTACAAGATTCTAATTTTCGGGCATATAGGTCTATTGATCTTAACGGTATTCTAACCGGTGTACAGTCTAAAAAGGAGGTAAAGTTGTCCCTTGCACCACGCCATTAAGACGTTTGGGGGAATGGCGATATAGAACCACACCTCGGCACTAGATGGAGGTGAATGGTCAGCTTCACGCCCCGGCCGCTTTACCACTAGGGAAGGAGTCCCCGGTACCCATTGGACAGGAAGCTGGGTGGGCCTCCGAGTCATTCTGGACGCTGTGATGTAGAGCAATATCTTTCCTCTGCCGGGAATCAAGCCCCGACCATGCAGCTCGTACGTCGTAGGTATAAGTGTTTTCATTCGTTTTTTTTTCTTGGAGCCCAGACGTACATGTTTCTGAAATGGCTGCAAACTGGAGAGCCTAAAGAATTTTGAAAATTGTTATATAGCCGCAAGTTGTTTACACTTATTGAACATACGTTATAGAGGTACGGAAATGCGTAGGATTTCCATGTTTATCACAGTAATTCGAAGACACAAGACACTAAGACGCGTTAAGCCGGATCTCGAGCGGGCCCCAAACCCAGTTATAAGTTCAGGTAGAGTAAAGTAGCCCCAGTGTTTGATTAAACACAATTGACGGGAAGTGGAGTGTCGCTCCCTGGATTCTTAACCTGACACTACATGGAGAGAGTGGCTTCACGCCCTGATCGCTTTACCTGCAGGAAAAGAATTCTCAGTACCCACTGGATTGGAATTTCCGCGGGCTCCAGTACCGCCTGGACTGTGGAGAAAGGAAAATGCTCTTGCCTACGCTTGGAATGTAGCCTGCAGCTATACCGACCGAGCTGTCCCACGACGCAATGAAGAGAAACACGTCTGTCACTGCTGCAAACTTACTTACTTACTTACTTACTTACTTACTCATGGAGCTGAGCCCTTCTTGAGGAGCCGCCAATTCTGCAGCTACTGGAGAATTTCCCAGTATTTCACGGAACCAGAAGGTTCATTACCGTGTTCACAAGACCCTATCCTGAGCCAGACAAATCCAATCCATACCATCCCATCCTATCTCTCTGAGATCCATTTTAATACTGTCCACCCACCTACGCCTTGGTCTTTCCAGTGGTCTCTTTCTTTCTGGCTTTACTACCAGTATCCTATATGCATTCCTTGCAGACTAGGACAGTGAAATTAGGCCTGTTGCCATTCAGTGTCTTATTCTAAAATGTTAATTGCTTCTACGGAGCCGTGACTTTCTTCAGAAACGGACAATCGCTTTGGACATGGCGTAAAGCTACGGAAATGCTTCGATAACGAACCAGAGTTATCAGAAGTTCTTCCATCTGCAGTAGGAGTAGGGCTCTGCTTACGAAAGTAAAGTTCGCTAAGGGCACTACTGAAGGAACCTGGAGTTCACAATGGACCACTTGTCCTTCATGACTTCCGCACTTCCGGATCCACGCTTATTTAAATTATTTTCATTATTTTGGGGTCAGAGTACTCATCCTCCAATTTTATTACTTACTTCCAGAACGTTCTGTATTGTGTCTGCTCCGATTTCGAACCCCGGCTGGAATATGTATTAGAAGTCCAGCCAATAGACCACGACGTCTGACAGTCAGTACAAACTATCGACTACTGAAACTGGCAATGTCGACACCGTTCACAGAGATATTGGGTTTTCGGGCTTTATCCCTCATCCTGGTTGTTAAGATAACTAAGAAAAACACG
Organism: Cryptotermes secundus; assembly: GCF_002891405.2. NCBI lineage: Eukaryota > Metazoa > Arthropoda > Insecta > Blattodea > Kalotermitidae > Cryptotermes > Cryptotermes secundus. The sequence goes on along the minus strand of NW_019735562.1, from coordinate 132,646 downwards.
ACGTTTCGGAAACTGGATCTGTTTCCGTCCTCAGGTGAGGGAAGAACACCTATTCTGTTGGGTCCCTTAGAAAGAGCTAGCCTCAATCACAAAGTCCGAAAACCCAATATCTCTGCGTGTTATACACCATCGTCAGAATCCTATAGTAACTAGTCGATACTGTTATTCAACTTTGATTAAGAACATCTTCATCAGTAACCAGCTCATTGATTCACGTCTTTCCAGATCTGTTTGATAAGATTGCCTTCTCCTGGTTCACATTGATCGTATCTGTGTTTAGATATGCTGTAATAAATTATAAGCTCTTGAAAGAGTGGAACTATCGTACGGTTTGTGTGAATGAGTATTGACACAATAACAGGAGCCTTTCGTTTGAATTTCTGGCTGTTTGCTCAGTGCCCACATGCTGCATGTTGGCCTGTAGCTCCGGGAAGAATGAAACTCCATGCAACTGCTTACAGAAATATGAACTCGTATTCCGATGTATGAAATGAATAGGCACCGAGATGTGTCAGCATTTCATGAAAAGACATCATTATATATTTAAATAGGGTCTTTTCTTATATGACTTCCGCCTTCGTCTGAATGGTTGCCATGATGCCGATAGATTCTTGTTACTGCATTAAATATTAGTGACAGCTGCTGAAGAGAGTATTTGGACCAAGGGGATGAACTAATACGAGGCTGGAGAAAGCTGCATAAAGCGGGGCTTCATAACTTGTACTGCTCGCCAGATATAATTTCAATGATCAAATCAATGGGGATGATATGGGCAGAGCGTGTAGCACGCTTTGGAGATAACAGGAATGAATGCGGAGTTTTAGTTGGAAAGACAGAAAGAAATAGACCACTAGGGAGACCTAGATGTAGGCGAGAGGATAATTTTAAGATTGATCTCAGAAAATATGATGGGATGATATAGCCTGGATTATTCCCGCCCAGGATGGCGACCAATGATGGGCTCTTGTGAAGACGGTAATGAACATGCGGGTTCTATAAAATGTTGGTAAGTTCTTGGGTAGCTGAGCTACTGGTGTATTATCAAGAAGGGGCCGTCTCCATGGAGTTACTTGTCAGCGGTTTGTATAGAACTCGAAAATTTCCCTATAATTTTGTACGTTCGTCTCCAGACAGCCAGACAGTAGGCACTGTCCAACACAAATGCAACTTAATTCATGACACGCGCCCAAATCAGAACACATTTTGTTGTCGAAAGCCAAATGTGTTACACTTAGAAAAGTGAATCAATGTAAAAGTCTTTTTCGATTTCTGAGGCGTTTATATCGGTTTGGATATATCTTATTTTTAATTACGAAGTACCTCATTATATTTATTCATAAACGATTTGAGGTTCTCAAGCCGTGTAGTCCGTTGGAAGTCAACGGTCATTTCGGAGGAATATGTCGCCTTCATCTTCAGAATAGAAGAATAGGCCAAGTAAGAGCCAGCGTGAAGCAGGTAGCAATTAGAGAGCTTTTTCTTCGATCATGAAGAATGAGGCGACATTTTCCTTCGAAACATTTGACTTTCAACGGACTGCACGGTGTTATATTCCAGAACATAGGACTCTCCATTATATTCTTTATTTCCATATTTATACATGCAAGTTATAAGCCTAATATTAATTAAATCATCATCGGTTTTAAGTAATTGAATTTTATTTTAAACATTGTGTATAATTTTACTTGCATTACTGGGGCTTGCGGTAACGTAGTTAGTTGAGGCACTATGCTACAAGCAGTAAGGTCGCGGGTTTGATTCCCGAACAAGTAATTGCTTTTTCTAATTGACGTAATTCTACCAACAGCGCTATGGCCCTGGGGTCGACTCAGCCTCTGATAGAAATGAGAACCGGGAATCTTCGTGGGGGTAAAAGGCGGCCGGCGCGTAAGACTGACAACCTCACCGCCATCTGTGAAGTCTCGAAAATGTGGGAGCCTCGACGTTTCACATTAGTTTTTCTTTCACTTGCATTACACAACTGCTGTGTTTATTCACACGTACTTTTCTTCCTAATAACTAGTTGTGGTGTCTTAACAGATTGGCCCTAATGGGCAGACTTCAAGGATTTCAGTACTTTCTAAATAATACGAACGGCATGCTATATCGATAAGCTGAGTTCCTATCCAGTAATATCTCTTCGACTTACGTAGCTGATATCCCTAGTTACAGGCAACTTGTTTCATGCTTGTTCTCGACGTAAGGTTCAGCAGAAGCTGGGGGGGCTGTGTCCACGATCTTGCCAGTATTGATACCTTGGCCACAGGCTGACTGGGACTTCGTGCAGAACATCTATCCCATGCTCAGACACGCAAAAACAAAACAGAAAAATGAATGAAGCGTCTGTTGGTGATGGGTTTCTTATTGCCCCAGCGCTCATTCTGCAGGGCACCTCTCGTCCTCATTCTGGCGATATCTGCAGCTTCAGATGACCGGACTTGTGACTTTATGTTGTACAGTCTTCTACAGAAATACAGTATTGATACCCATGAAGTTTTTCGAAATAGGACGAAGCTGTTATTTATCACAAGACTCTTGCATTTCTAATAAAGCTGGATTTGAGATCGCTGGTCAATATATACCCATGTTATTTATATATTTCAGTGGATCTTCCAGCCCATTCAGGGCCCTGGCCTCTTATTTAGCTCCGTAATAATTTTTCACAGACGGTAGGACTCCTTGGGCGAGTGATCAGCCCGTTGCAAGGCCGCTACGTACACACAGAACAACACACACACAAAACAGCCATGCCTTGAGTGGGATTCGAACACACGACCCCCAGTGTTTGAGCGGACGAAGACAGTTCGTGCCTTGGACCGCGCGGCCACTGTGATCGGCTTGTTGTTATATAGTCCCTTGTACCGGAGGACAGGCGAAGTTAGTAATATGATTGGCTGCTGACCGGATGAAGGGCGTCTTAAACTACACCTCTCCTCTATATATTCATGGCATGCTTCGGGTTTCGCTACTGAAATTCTATATTAAATTCCCATCTTCCTGATGTGTACTACGCGGCTTGCCCATCGTGCATGAAGTCTGAATGATCGTTACTTCCGAATGAACTGTGAAACGTAAGAGTTAATATATGGAAACAGATTACTCTTGTACCCATAAGCAGGAGTGCAGTCCTGAAAACAAATGTGCCCGGGCGGTCTCGCGCTCAGTTCTGCATGGAAAGAAATGGCCGAGAACTAGACACGAGGTCATTCCTGTGGTTTGCGTATAGCGGTTTTGTAGAGTGTGGAACTGCGCGGTAAGCAGCTCACAAAATTCGCGTACTTCAACAGACGTATTCGCCGGTTCCATTCCAGATGAGGTCCCTGTATTTTCCGATTGACCTAATCCTTCCAGCCGCACTATGACCCTGTGGTCGACTCAGCCTCTAACCAGGATTCTTCCCGGGGGAGAAAGGGTGACCGGGACCTAAGGCTGAGAACGTCACTCCCATCTGTGAGTCGATTGTCTAGAGAAAACGTGGGAGCCTCGACGTCTGACTACCTGTAGACCTTCACGGCATGTTACAAGGATAACTTTACTTTTTTTTTTTTTTTTTTACAATTTTACTTATAAATTCTTTTTTGAAGTAGTTTCGTAAAATTTGAGGCTTTCACGGCGGTGACTATGAAGAAAGCAGTCTTCTGGGATTTGGCGCCGTGTATATGTGGTGTTAACCGACGTTTCGGAGGAACGTATCGCCCCCATCTTCAGGGTTGAAGAAAAAGTATAGGTAAATCTGCAAGCGACAACACCGTGAGACAGTCTGCGTTACCGTGTCTCACGGTGTTGTCGCTTGCAGATTTACCTATACTTTTTCTTCAACCCTGAAGATGGGGGCGATACGTTCCTCCGAAACGTCGGTTAACACCACATATACACGGCGCCAAATCCCAGAAGACTGCTTTCTTCATAGTTTCGTAAAGTTAATAATATTATAGAAGTGAAATTTTCTTTCTATGAAAACAATAACAAGAACATTTTTTTTTAATTAGTTGTAAACTGTAATCTGTGTTTGACTTCGACGTCTTTAAAAGAAGTTGAAGGACAGCGCCTTGGCGCCGAGGAAAGAACCACAGCGCCGTGGACTGGCCTGCCTCGATTTTATCCGTGCTGGGAGTATGGTCTACTCACAAAACGAACGCTTCTCTCTTTGCCCCTTTTTCTGAGACAAGCAGGTATACACAAAACACGGTAGGCAGAGTGACAAACAGACGGAAGCACGGAAACCAAACGCTTCGATTGAATGCCCGTTCCAATCGCGTAATATCACTTAGTCATCAGAAGCAGGTATTCTCGGAACAAGCACATTTAATTTGTTGTGCCGATTTGAGCAGGTGCGCACTAAGCAATGGGATTTAAAGACGTGACGAGACATACAGACCGCGTACTTCGCACGCGACCGGCTCCGTTCTTATGGACGTCCGAACTTGACTAGACAGCGGCTTCATGTGAAGCGGCAACTAATTTAATGACTCACCGTCAAAAGCGAGGTGTGATGCCTTGGGTGACTGGTTTTTGTTGTGCTTCAATCTAGAGTGGTGATCACTGTTATACAACAATCAAGATGATAATTATTACGGTCAATAAGAAGTGGCTAATGCAATAATAAAATGAATGGGTGTGTCCAGCCCATTTTAAATATTCGAGTCATTAATCACGTGAAGAGATACGAAGGTCAGTTTGTAGTGTGAGTGCGCACAGTTTTTGTGTCCACTTATTTTAGAGGATACTAGCCAAAGTTGAGAGCCATAATTCAGTATCGGCACTACATGAAATAGCGAGATTTCAAGGCCTTAAATAATTCGTATTCACTAATTCTTCAAAAGGCCGATCACAATGGTCGCACGGCGTAAAGTAAGAACCGTCTTCGCCCACTCGAGCACTGGGATCGTGGGTTCTAATCCTATTCGAGGCATGGATGTCTGCGTTTATTCTGTTTGTAGATAGTGGTCTTGAGACGGGCCGATCCCCCGTCCAAGGAGTTCTACCGGCTGTGTATAGGATTAAGAAACCGAAAAAGCGGCGAAGGCCCAAAGGGCTGTAGAAATATAAAAGGGGAAATTGAAAATCTATTTCATATAGCCAAAACAATTCGTTGCATATGGTCGCTGTGGAATCTTCAAAACATGGGCCTTAGAGTTGCTATAATCGATTCCGAAAGACGATGATTTTGAATGGATACCCGAAAGACATTGAAAATGATGATTTATTTGGGGGGGGGGGGCAGGCTGAACAGAGGTGATACTTCTAGAAAAAATATATGTACGCTGTGAGAAAATTACAGAAAATGTATTAAAGTTGTATTTTATTCTTCGAATGGGTCGAGGTTGAGTTCCGTGGTGCCGCAGCCGCAAATGGGCCCATTTTACCAGTCACGGTTGATTGATGGGGTGGAGCATTGGCAGAATGATAAGCAGGAGTCTGATCTCGAAGGATTCGTAGTAAAGTTTGCTCCAGTCTCACTTTGTCCATTATGAATCCCACACGGACTGCCCTCTGGCTGCCATAGTGGGAAGTCGACGGCTATTTTTTTTAGTTTTGGGGTGGGGTCAGACTGAATGAAAAATTGCAGTGGCGCATTTTTTAAATATGCGATGTTCCTTTCTCTTTGCATTAATACCTTATCTTAACTTTAACACTAACGCCACTGAATAAAGTTTCCTGATGCGTGACGTAATTAAGAACACTGGACTACGTCTGCAGCATGACTGTTTGCCTAATCAAAAGTATGGGCGGTACGGCGTCAAGGAGATGGGCCACGTTTTGACCACACTCTTCTTTCTTTAGTATATGATGAGACGATAAGGAAAAATAATTAATGTTGTCCTTGCAGTGCAATAATTTCACGTGTCATTTAAGGGTATGAAGTTATTTACATGTTTGTTTACAGAAGACGCATGCGCAAGATTAGTCAAATTCTCTGGTAGTTACAAATTAGAAACAGATGTACGCTATAGGATTTCGGCAATGTTACTTTAAGAAACAGCCGGCCGAAGTATGGGGCTAGCTAGCAGGACGTGGCACACAACAAAGATACCGCTTTTAAGCCAGGGTCTGTAGCCCATTCTTGTTCAGGTAAGGACCATGAAGCGGGAAAGCGGGAAAGCGGGGTCTGTCTTGTCGTTAAGAGGTAACAACGTCCACGCACCTCTTAGAGGTGACAATTATCCCCTCCAGAAATTATAGTTGAGATACAAAAGGAAAATATCGGCTTTCAGATTCGATTAGGGGAAGGGTTCATACATTTATTATAAAGTCTCATCAAGTTTCTAGTAGCTCCAAATTGCGGCACGTAATGAAAGATAATTTCCTGCGTCTCCTCGCCCATCCTTTGGCTGATTTGAGGAATTGACTAGATCGGACCAATTATGATTATTATATAGTCCAAATTCAGAAAAGGAGCCTGGCCCTAATAATGAAGTTGACGTGCCTTCACGCTGCTGAAATTAGTAAGAAATAAACTGAAGTCTTCTTAACTTGTTTTTTCTCTAAACGGAGTGCTACAGCTTGCTTCGACGAGACTAGTCATGTGGTAAAATTGTTCCTGTGCTTAAACAATTAAGCCCTACGCCATGAAGGCGTATGGAGGAGTGGATGTCTAGATCCACATTTTCTTGACCTCGACACTAGCTGGAGGTGAGTGGTCAGCTTCACGCCCCTGACGCTTTACCCCCAGGGAAAGAGCCCCCGGCACCCATTGGGTAGGAGGCTGGATGGGCCCCAGATATGGAGAAGAGAAAATTTTGGCTCTACCGGGACTTGAACTCCGACTTCTCGGTCGTCCAGCCCGTAGCCAGTCGCTATACTGACTGCACTACCCCAGTTCACCGTGATGTGATTACTATCAAGATTTGTAATTGGTGCACAGTGTCTGCCAGCCAGCCCTCACTGGCTTTCCTGAATGTTCACGAATAAATAGTAAATTCACGTTATTCAAGAATTTCCCAGCATTTTATGAACACTGAAGTTTCCTTACCGTGTTTACAATAGCCCGCCGCTGGTCGAATACTCCGTCCAGGTACGAGGCCCTTTGTAGCATTTATTAATAAGCCCCACGCCCAACCGCCCAAGCTAGAAGACCACCTCTTATTGGTGCCCGCGACTGCTTAATAATATATTTGTAGCTACCCTCCATATCTGTAATCCTTCCAACTGCACTGTGGTCTTGGGGTCGAATCAGCCTCTAACAGAAATGAGCTCCAGGAATATTCTTGGAATATTCTTGGGAGTAAAGGGCGGCCGGCGCGTAAGGCTGACAACCTTACCACCATCTGTGAGCCGATTGTCTAGAAAATGTGGGACCCTCAACATCTCACAACCCTATGGGCCTCCACGGCGTGTTACAGGGATGGCTTTACTTATTTTTACCCTCCAAACCCGGAGGCCGCCTCCTCCACCCGCAACCTGAGGACCCGCCATGCCGTGGTGACAAGGGACCCACCTAACGTGAATATATTGGGGTAGTTGTTTGAAATAATCCGCACCCTTCGAAATCCTCAGTTACCATTTTTCATTTCCCAGTTTCATTTGATAGTATAAATAACGACTTTGAATAATCAAAGAATTTGTCAGTCCAATTAGGGTCTATTGGTATGATCTCGAAACGTTAATAGTCTTTCAGATAATTAAGAAAATATGTAAGATTTGAGGTTTTCACAGCGGTTATGAAGCATGTCGTCTTTTGGGATGTGGTGCAGTGTAGATATTGAATAAACTGACGTCGGAGGAACATATCTCCTCCATCTTCAAGGTAGAAAAAAATCCGCAAGCGAGGAACCACCGTGAGCAGGTCCCATAAGCAGTCATATCACACGCCGTAAAATTCTACGTTTTTCACAATCAGGCTCACAAACATCTCTGTCATGGTCTGGCTGCTTTATTTAGAAATGCTTCTCTTATTAAGCGTGCTGTATGCTTACCTTCTAACCAGGCGTACGAGACCATATATCTTCCTAAGCATCCTATTAGTCTCGCTAACAATACAGAATCGGTATTTCAAGCCATGACGTGGATTTCATGTTATGTTCGTTTGACTGCGGCTATAGAGCGCTCCTTTCGCTTGACAGCATAATGTGCTTAAAGAAATCCGAGGGCTGAGTCTCACAATTGAGCTGTAAGGCCGGAACAACTTAATGGAGGACTGCAAAGGAAGTTTGTATTATTGTGGTCAAGTTAAAGCTATGATAAATTTCCATAGCCCTTCTTGTAGTTAGAGACTCATTTCACGGGGTCTTTCATACAGGCGGAGAGAAGCCTAGTTCGAAATATCCCATTTACTTCTGAAACATGGGCACGTTTCTGCTCTTCTCGGATTAGGCCTTAACAGTTTATATAAATAAACTAATAAAACAGATGCACACCCAACACGAACCCAGTACTGATGCCTTTGCTCACTGCGATGGTAGTGTCTCAGAAAAACCGTGGTCGGGTATGGTTCGAGACCTGAGTGCAGTAAACCTTCCAAAATGTGAAGAAAACAGTCTTCTGGGATGTGGTGTTAACCGACGTTTCGGAGGAACGTATCGCCTCCATCTTGTACCGGTTGTCTGCTTGTACCAGTTCTCAGGTCTCTTCGCTTGCGGCGGATTTTCTTATTTTTCCTTCTACCCTGAAGATGGAGGCGATACGTTCCTCCGAAACGTCTGTTAACACCACATCCCAGAAGACTGCTTTCTTCATAGTCACCGCTGTGAAAACCTCAAGTCTTACGTCCAAAATGTGTTTGTCCAACGTGGGTTTACTTAAGCAAAAGCAAATACGAGTAATTACTTTCCACTCGCGGAAAAGTTGAATACACGTGTCTGCCAAATGTGCTGTAGGGCTTTGCTGCCCGCCGTAGGCGCCAACACAGTGTAGCGGTTCCTCCCTCATCTCTCTAGTACTCCCGTATCTCTTGCACCGCCCCTTGTCTCAGTCAGGCCTTCTGCTTCCAAATTATCTTGATGAAGTTTTTATTGTCATCTTTCATAGATACCAAAGTAACACAACTGAATATTATTTAAAATACTGTATCCTTCCCCCCCCCCCAAATTCACACAATTGTAGTAATATTTATGGTTTTAGGGGGCACGCGGTAGTGTAGCACTATGCTACAAGACGGAAGGTCGCTGGTTCAAGTCCCGATTAGGGTATTGGAATTTTTTTTTTCATTTGACCTTGGGTTAACTCACCCTCTAACAGAAATGAGTACCAGGAATGTTCTTGGGGTTAAGGGCGGCCGGCGCGTAAGGCTGACAACCTTGCCGCCATCTATGAGCCGATTGTCTGGAAAATTTGGGAGCCTCAACATCTCACAACCCTATGGGCCTCCACGGCCTGTTACAGGGATAGCTTTACTTTACTTATTTACTTTAATATTTATGGTTTGGGGGGGGGTTGCTGTAGTGTAGTTGGTTGAGGAACTATGTTACAAGCCGGAAGGTCGCGGGTTCAAATCTCGATGAGGTTGTTAGATTTTTCAGTTGACCTAATTATTCCAACCGCATTACGTACCTGGGATCGACAGAATGAGTCTTCTAGAAGTAAAGGGCGGCCGGCGCGTAAGACTGACATCACCGCCATCTGTGAGCCGCTTGTCTAGAATATGTGGAAGCCTCGACGTCTCACAACCTATGAATCTCCACGTCCGGTTACAGGGATAGCTTTCCCCTTTTTATGGTTTTATTGTGCTCTTATTTCATTTACAGTTCAAGTAATTGTATTCATATGTGTATGTTTAAATAACCTACGTATCTAGGTAGACGCAAGGCGTAAGAGAACGCTTTTCAAAAGCGGATTTTCTCGACGCTCCGTTCTAAAGGACCTCCCCCCCCCCGTTAGATGGGGGTCTCTGTACATCGAATTCTTCTAATATTATTGATGAAGTCTTTTACCATAATTTGCGGCAGGCAATGCAAATTCAGTCCACTCTGACCTGCCGACAAACTCTGTTCCTCCGGCCTGGGGACTGTCAGCTCCTCACAGCAAAGAGTTAACATACCGTTCCTTATGAAGGCTGGTATCTCCGCGGTTGTGCCGCCATGTATTCTGGTATTTACTGACGTTTCGGATGAAGATACTGGACAGTAGAGATTCTTTCACGCTGGTTTCTTGCGTGGCTTAATTATTCTGCGACCCTTAAGATGGAGGGACATGTTCCTCCGAAAATCTCTTGACTTGGGACAGACTACGCGGAGCTGTATCCCAGAAGAGAGAACACTTCATAATCACCGCTATGAGAAGCTCAAATCATGCACAGCTGCACATTATTGTGATGATCATGTGAGAGGGAATGAGATGGCGTGAGTGGTCAGAAATGCGTACAATATTTCGGTCGGAAGAATTGAAGCAAAGAGACCCATTCGACGATCTAGGCATAGATGGGAGGATAATATTAAAAAGACATTGGTTGGGAGAATGTGATAGACTGGCTTCATCTAGCTTAGTTTAGGGACCGGTGTACACATTAGTCTTCTTTAGAATTCTCGAAAGGCATAACATTTCTTTAGTAACTGAAGGAATATTAGTTTCTGAAGAAGTTCTCTGTTCCATTGAGTTGGAATTTCTTGTCTGTAAACCCCGTTCCACTCTGTACTGATGTCATTTAATTCTCGGAATTTAGGTATTGCTATAGGCACCATTTGTCACCCTTGTAACGTAATAAAGAACGGAAGGTCATAGCTGAAGTGACTGTCCTCATTAGTTCCATATTGAGTGGTCATTATGAACGAACCAAAAAGCATTACTGGCAAGTGTAATGATACTGCGCTTGCGCAGTTCATTATGGTAATAAATGGGTCCATTAGTAGTTTCATACTTACAGTTTGGTGATTCATCATTAGTAAATGATGCTGTACATGACTGTGAAATCAGTGGTACTACTTAATGGCTGACACAGTCGAAGCCAAAATTTAAGTTTGTAAAGAGATTATTATTCTTTTCACAGACGAGAAGGCCTTCTGGTGTAGTCCTGTACCCGCCATGTTTTGCTTGTATGACCGACGATTCTCTACGTAATTAACTGGAGGTTAGGGCACACAAGCAAGCTGCCTGATTGGTATTGTGTTTAATCCTCTGTTCACGTAATCTATTATTTAATCTTGAATACTGCAGTGATAAATACTGTAAGCACCACAAACTTGATGGTAAATACAAAGTACACAGTTCGGAGAATGTATTGCCCCTGTATCCAGAGTGGAAGGGTTAGCCAAGCAAGAAATGAGCAATCAGTTTTATACAAAGCAGTTAAAGAACTAATGTGTCAGAATTATTACGCTACATGTACGTTTCCTAACTTGTTTAGAATCGTATTCATGGTTCACGTACTCAGGTGATGAACTGGAAATGATGAAGTTTGTCATTGGCTGTCTCTTCAACTTATCAAGGGTATCTTAGTAACATGTAATGAAATTTGATCAGCTGGAAGTTAATTTTATGAAGTACAGAACTGGGACATTTTGAATACTAGGCTAGAAGGCCTATGCTATCCAGTGTCCGGTGGTATAGGTACTGAAAGTTGTTGTGCCATGTTCGATTCCAGACGTGACCAACCCAGAAAACATTTTGGCCGCGACATAGCTCAAGCGGTTAATCGCTGGCTTTCCACCGCGGCGGCCCGGGTTCGATCGCGGGTCTGGTCAAGTGGGATTTCTGGTGGACAAAGTGGCGCTGGGGCAGATTTTCTCCGAGTACTTCGGTTTCCCCTGCCAATCTTCATTCCACAAATTGCTCCACAATCACCCTTACCTATCTTCTGGGGCTGGTACAATAGACCAGAAGTGGCCGCAGTACAACGGGCTTAGTCCCACCCCACTAACAATAAAGAAAAAAAAAAACGAAAACATCTTGTACGTTAAATGTCTCACGCGATAATAGCTTATAGCATGGATGATATCCACTCCTGAAAAAGAATTATGAAGCGTTCGAACGTGATAAAGGCAAATTTCCATCCACTCCGTGAAGATGTGAGGAAGTGGGCGTATAACTTCGACACTAGATGGTGATAGTGTCCGGCCACTCTACCCCCTGATACCTGCTGGATAGGAGACTAGATGGTGCCCTGCCGGGAACCGAACCCCGGCCTTCCAGAGCGTAGCCCGTCGTTATACCGACTGAGCTGACTCAAGAAATGTATTAAGTTTTTTATAGCTTCCTCGTAATGTTCTGGTTTTGCAGAGTTGATCTCATGTGCACATAAAAACTGAAACTACCGACACAGGGGAGCATTTCATTCACTCAATAACTCCTGAATTACTGGTTGTTAATTAACATGTGACGTCATCACATATGAGGTCATGACCCTCCTCTGTTTCGAGCCGAGCGACCCGGACAGAAAGTTACTCATTAACTGATTAGCAGGAGAGGAAAGGAACTGCATAACTACATCTTGAAGGCAATGGCTCGAGTAGAAATGGCTTAGCTAGGTGCTTCATTAGAATCCAGCTTCACAACTTGAGATTTTAAAATGTTTATTATTCATTCTCGGTTCGGTTAAAATACTCTTTCAGTTGCTCAGATTATATGGCGCCAAGTGGAAGGAGTAGGATGTCGAAGGAAATACTTGTAGGAGCACTATCCTCGTATCTGCCGGAGCCATTGAGTAAAACCACGTAAAGCCTCAGGATAGCCGGCCTTTGTGCCTAGGTTTGAATCCGTCACTTCCCAAAACGAAATAGGAGAACTCACTGAGATAGCTTAGTCGGTACAGGGACAGGCTACGTGTTGGGCAGCCGAGGAGTCCGGGTTCAATTCCTGGCAGCGACAGAAGATTATCTTATCCACATCGTTCAGACCAGCTCTGCTGCTCTCCAGTGGATATCTAGTGAAGCTGTGGAAATGGCACTTCCCTATATGGCTTGATGCCATGGTGCGTAACTACGTACAGGGTTTAGCGTAATCTGACTACATAACTGCTTGTGTTGTTGAGTATCTCATGCGTGAGAATGCGTAGTGGATTCAGGATAGGAGCTTATGAACGGCTCTTGTGAATACGGCCATGAACATTTCGGGTTCCATAAAAGAAGAATTTCGTGAACAGCTGCTTCTCATGAACTTCTCCATGGAGTTCCTTAATTGAGTATTTCAGGTTGAGGTGAAGAGACGGCAGAAATTCTACTGTAAACCTCTGCTTATCACTAACTAACTAACTAACTAACGGACTAACTTCATGGAGCCGCCAGTTGTGCAGCTACTCAAGAACTTCACAACATTTTACGGACCCCGAAGGATCATTACCGTGTTCACGGGAGCTCTCCATTGGTTCTTATCGTGATTCAGATAAATCCAGTCCATACCATACCATGCTATCTCTTTAAGATCCATTTTAATAGTATCCACTCACCTACGTCTTGGTCTTCTTCGTGGTCTATTTCCTCCTGTCTTTCCCACCAGTATCCTCATTATGCAGTTTTCTCCAACCTCCTGTCACCTCATCTCTCTTCGATCCAAATATTCTCCTCAACACCCTGTTCTCAAACACCCTCAGTCTATGTTCCTCCCTTAATGTCATAGACCAAGTTTCACACCCATATAGAGCCAGAGACAAAATTGTAGTTTTGTATATTCTAATTTTTACGTTTTTAGACAGCATGTGAGGAGACAGGAGGTTCTGGACTGAACGGTAGCAAGCATTACTGGAATTCAATGTCCTCTTAATTTCTCTGTTTACCACTAATATGTAAAATTCACCAAATACAAGAGACAATTTGGTTCCATAACCGACGTATACATGTGAACAAGAATCGTTCTGGAGAGATATATAATTAAGGGATACTTCTAATAAATAGAATATCTTGACGCCCATCATAGTGACGTCGCAGTGTCCCGGACCGTGCGGAGAGGTCGCGGTTTTGTATCCTGCCATTAGCATGGATGTACGCCCGTGATATTTTTGTTGCGTCATCCTCGAAATAAAGTCCTTGCAGACGACCGATTCCCAAACAAGCAGTCCTACAAAATGTTGAGAAATAGGTGGGCAGCACACCGGCATGTGTCAAGACATGCAACAGTCAAGACACGATGTCTGCGACATGACGCAAAGAAAGGAGCACAGTTGAAACGAATGAGATTATGAAAACCTCCGCACACCGGCCTGAGTCATGATGCTGACGAATCACGAATGAAGCAAGCATGTGTCTTTTGTCTCATGTCTTGATGCTTGTCTTGACGCAGTTGGTGTGCGGCCTCCCATATACTGAATTGCAACAGGACAGAGGGCGCAATCTGCGAACACTGGAGGATAAACTGTAGGCCTCTTTTAGATGCGAGATTTGAGGGTTTTCGCAGGCTGTGGAGATTTTTATCTTGTGGGGTGTGACACTATGTAGTATGGTTGATGTTTACCTATGTTTCGGAGGAATATGCTACTTATATCTTCAGAATTGAAGAATGGTCTCGCAAATTGTTCGTCAGGAATGCTGGTAAGCATGCCAGAGTAAATGATGTCGCTTCCCAGGAGACAACATTCTTCATGTTTTAGATTATACAGAATTAAAAGAGAAGATATGCGAAGGCAATAGAATGTCTTGCGGGCTCAGTAGTGTCGGTAAAGAGAACGGCCGAACGTCTTGTTTCTCTTTAACAAAGCACGAACCACGTTCAACTATGGACGGAGTCTCATATATCTGAGTATTGCATGAGAATTCTGATGACCTCAGATTCTCTGGTTTTGTCGAGATACATTCCCAGATACATGAAAAATATATTCAGTCATTAAAGGCACGTGGATGAGATACTCACGTGATACATGTACGAAATAAAATCCTTAAAATGCAACACGTCTTAGATTGTTGGTTAAAGTAGCTCACCTACTCACCTACAACTAGTTCGAAGCCAAGAAATCGTGGGTCTGTACATCCACTCCACCATACGTCTACATGGCCTAGTTCCTAATTAAGTTCAGGGACAACTTTACATTTACCTTTTACCACTTAGTGTATATTTTATACATAACATAACATGGTTCAGGCGTAAGGAACCATCATGAACCCCCCCCCCCATCATGTTTCGTTAAATTGTTACGCTGTACTGTGATACAGCGTTTCGCGTAAGACGTGAAAGTCAAAATGTTTACTTAAAAACCAAGTTGGATCCACATGAAAATAATTAACAATGCTGTATTATGTGTTTTGTCCTTGTGTTGTTCTTTGTGTTCTGTCTGTCGCTGCGTGTTGACGTTGGCAACGTTGTGTGTATTTCTTGGATGTTTTTCAGTTCTGTGTCCTGTGGTCGCTCTTAGACCCCCCTCGTGTGAAATGAAATTTACAATACGGTGCAGCAATCTAAGTATTATATTAACCGGTGATGGCCCCATATACCCGAAATATATTGTAATATATACGAAAATGGACTAAGCCGTGTTTAACGAATAATCTATGAAGTGTTTTATTTACATGACGTATACGTGTATATATGTATGTTACTCATTATTGGTTAGACACTTTTCGATCTTATACGGTCCATACGAAGGGGGCACGCGGTAGCGTAGTTGGTTGAGGCACTATGCTACAAGCCGGAAGGTCGCGGGATCGAATCCCGTTGAGGTGGATTTTTTCAATTTACCTAATCTTTCCAGCCGCACTATGGCCCTGGGGTCGACTCAGCCTTTAACAGAAATGAGTACCGGGAATATTCTTGGGGGTAAAGGTCGGCTGGCGCGTAAGGCTGACAACCTTACCGCCATTTTTGAGCCGATTGTCTAGAGAACATGTGGGAACGCAACATCTTACAACCCTATGGGCCTCCACTGCCTGTTACAGGGATATCTTTACTTTACTTTTACGGTCTATACAATGGAACAAAGTCAGTTTGATCTTCAGTGAAGCTGCAACCTCGAAGAGTCCTTACGGCAACTTCTACAAGAACTGTGTGCTGTAGGTGAGTTTTACCGAAGCATAACACGGAAAGGCATAAGTTTCCATTTCCGTTCCATTTGATTTAGGTCTGGATCTTCCCCTGCGTCCCATTTGTAGCCAATTAGAATACAGGAAATTGTTCTCAACGACAGGCAGTAAATCCTGCAGCACTTGGAGCTGTTCTGGCGGCTTCGTTGGTCATGTTCTCGTTTCAGAGCAAAAATGGATGCTGTCACACACAACAGTATAGAGAAAGGTCGAGACAAATAAACCACGTGTGTGACTGATCCCTTGGAATCCTCCTTACGGATTCTCTGCATCTCTCTACCAAAATATTCGGATTGGAGTAAAAATGGCGTTATGATTTTCCCCATCACTTAGGCCATAAGGACATATGTCACTTCTAACCAAGTAACTCTATGGAGCCGAGTCCTTCCTGAGAAGTCGCTAGTCTTTCACCTACTAGAGTCCTCAACTGGTCCCTGTCCGGGGTCAGATGAATCCAGTCCACAACGACCCATCCTATTTTTATAAGATCCGTCTTAATATGTCTAATTCTTCATGGCTGTCTCTTCTTGTGAATAAAAACAGGATGATGTCTAATGTCAGACTCACAATAATTTTATCTCCTGTTCTGGATTTCCAACCAGATGCCTAATGCATAAATCTTCTCCCCGTGCGTGCTACATCTCCTGCCGATCTCATTGTCCTTCACATGATCAGTTTACGAAGTTAGCAATCTCTTCTCCAAGCGTAATTAGAATGATCAAGTCAAGGAGGATGAGTTGGGCAGGGCATGTAGCACAAAGGAGGGGAAGAGGAATGCATAAGATATTGGTGGGAAAGCCAGAAGGAAAGAGACAACTCAGAAGACCGAGGCGTAGGTGTGTGGACAATATTAAAACGGATCTTAGAGAGATAGGATGGGATGGTATGGATTGGATTGACCGGGCTTAGGATAGGGACCAATGGAGGGCTCTTGTGTACACGGTAATGAACCTTCGGGTTCCATAGAATACGGGGAAATTGTTGAGTAGCTGCAGATTTGGCTTCTCAAGAAGAGCTCAGCTGCATGAGTAAGTAAGCAACTAATGCAGCTTCTCCAACCTCATATTTCATCCCTTTTCGGTTCAGATATTTTCCTGAAGACTCTGTTCTCAAATACCTTCAGTTTCTCTCTTAATGTCAAGTTCCATCAGACAAACACGACGGTTTGTGAGTGGCATTAGCTGAGTCAGTGACGGGACTCAGCACTGGCTGAAAATAAGGGTTTTGTTTCCAGCAGGGAGAGGGTGTCCGTCCGGACCGGCTGTGTGGATCACCCAGTCTCGTTTGCATGCTGACATGACTGTGAGTACCTGCTTCCATTTCATGCCGAGTTAAGAACGCGGCAGAGCTTAATATATGCTCCACATCTGTCAGTCATGGAGTAGTGCTGGATAAATGCTACCGCCGTCGTTACCTGACGACGGTTCCTAAATATAAAAATTGCACTCACAAAGAAGTTGCTGCCGTTCGGGTCGGAATGCTCTGTTACTCATTCTCATATTTGTTATTACTTACTCACTCATGGAGGTGAGCCATTCCTGAGAAGCTGACAATTGAGCAGCCACTCAAGAACTTCCCAGCATTTTACGGAACCCAAAGTTCATTACCGTTTTCACAAGAGCCCTCCACTGGTCTATATCCTGGGCCAGGTCAAACCAATCCATACCATCCCATCCTATCTCTCTAAGATCCATTTTAATATTGTCCACCCACCTACGCCTTGGTCTTCGCAGCGGTCTCCTTCCTTCCGGCTTTCTCACCAATATCCTATATGCATTCCTCGTCTCGCCATTCGTGCTACATGCCCTGCCCACCTAATTCTCCTTGACTTGATCATTCTAATTATACTTGGAGAAGAGTACAAGTTATGAAGCTTCTCATTATGCAGTTTTCTCCAACTTCCTGTCATTTCATGTCTCTTCGGTCCAAATATTGTCCTCAACATCCTGTTCTCAAACACCCTCAGTCTATGTTCCTCCCTTAATGTCAGAGACCAAATTTCAGACCCATACAGAACCACAGGGAAAATTATAGTTTTGTATATTCTAATTTTTATGTTTTTGGACAGCAGATGAGAAGCATAATAGTAAATATCGACTGAGGCAATCCGGACGTTGATCAAACAAATTGAAACTAATATAGTGCTCCGAGTTTTACGTTCCGCGGTCTTCAAATAGCCTCTTTGCATGGTCTTTTGTCACAGGGCGGCTATTGCAATCTTCACAGATCCTTCCTATACGATGCTCATATTTCTTTGATAGTAAAAGTCAACAGACTTTTATGAGCTACATCGTATCCTGTTCTTGGCGTAGGAATTTGTTTTTAACGTGCGCAGAAGGAGCGTCCTTATTATTTATCGGCTTCCTTCCTCAGTTAGCACAAAGCACAACAAAGACGCTATTTGCAACGAGGGGAGCCTACTAAGACTTAACGTGTGGCCTGCTCATGAGACACGCCACGTCTGTTTACAGCAGTGAGATACAGCTGCTGCTGTTGTTGTACAGTAACGAAATATTTGAATTAGGTACGAGACAAAGGGGCTCCTATCGTTAGGAATCTCCGTACTATTTTGTCAGAGGAGAATAAGAAGTGCGCTCAGTGTACCAGATATGCCGCCAGGAACGTGTTTGGCCTATCAAGTTAGGAGTAGCCAGTTGCTTCCTAACCGATGCCGTGGTGGTTATTTCGAATGGGCTGCGGGCTTTGAAATAAACACGCGAAAAAATTAATAAGTACTCTTAAAATATTGTTATGAATTATTCATACTTGATAAACATATTTTATGGATGTGCTAAGATGCATAATTTAACATTACAGTACCCTCGATTTAACGCGGTAATTGGCATTTATCTACTTTGGGAATTCCTAATATTATTTATACGCAGTTAGTGACCAAAACAACAGAAGAACAAACTCCGTAGCTTTAGTTCGCAAGCGAACTATACCGACCGAGCCACCGCCGCTTGTACGCAAAGTTAGTGTCAACTTTAGCGGATAAAGGGTCTCGCGTTGTCCGCGCAACGAATCCCCACGGCCGTTAATTTCGGTTTACTAGACCGGAGCCGCTATTTCCTCGAAGTATCTCCTCAGTTATTATCACGAAGCTGAGTAGACCCCGTTCCAGACACACTACTTCTCAGAAAATCTGGTAGCACCGGGAATCTAACCCGGGACCTCTGGATCTGTAATCAGGAACTCTGACCACTAGACCACAGAGGAGCTACTAAATCATACGAAATGTGAAGTACGTGTCACCATTGCTACTGGCACACACCACTAAATTACTGAACGTGCTTGCTAAAATAGTGACGTTAGAGTAACCAGAAACGTTCACTCATAGCGGACTATGGACTTCACTCTTTTGCGTGTTTACGTGTGTATGTGTATTGTGAAATGATGAATGAAAGGCGGAATAAGGAAGCCAGAAGAGACGGCCGTTGCTAGGTAATGGCACGGTAAATCGGGTGGTCGGATAAATTACCGCAGGTCCAGGCCAGCACAGTCATTCTCGATTCCGAGTCGCGCGGGTCTTATGGTCATATTTTACTCTTTCACGACTCTGGGCGTCGTGGAACGGCAAAAAATATTTCTACAGAAACAGATACACCCGTAACAATAGAATAACCGCTTGAAATGACGTTTGCTGTGCGATCCGTGCCGTGGCCCCATTACCAGACACATAAGCGTCCCGCGGAACGCGGAATCAAGAATGACTGTGCTGTCTAGGACCAGCAATAACCTACCCGGCTGACGGATCAAACAAAATTTGGTCAGAAATAGCTGGCAGACTGCGAGTCTGAAGGCTCCCCGAGCCGTCAGACTCGGAAACGAAGAATCAGAGAGCTGGCGAAGACCAGCAGCAGACTGGATTGGACTGAACAAAAATTTGATCGTGAGTCCAGATAGGACCCGAAACCAAGAACAGCCGTGCTGGCGAGGAGCAGCAGCAATTTACTGGATTGGACTGAACGAAAATTTGTTCGTGAGTCCCGATAGGATCACAAACCAAGAACGGCCGTGCTGGCGAGGACCAGCAGCAATATACTGCTATGCTATGCTGTGCAAGGACCTTCAGTAAAACTTTACCGATTTTGGACAAGAAACAGCTTAGACCGATAACAGGATTATTAACCGACCACTGCGCAGACACGCGTACAAATACTGGGCCTCGCGGATGACACTATATGCAGGACATGCTGACAGGAGGAATCCTCCAACCATCTTCGACCCTGCTTGGCTGAAGCCGATGTATATACTAGGAGGGGTTCAGACAGGTTGAGGATAAGCCCTTTTTGAAGGGTCGTAATGAAAACAGGGGCGCCCAGTTGACCCAGTGGTGGTCTGAGTGCTTAGGGGCGACCGGTGGTTGTTTCCCCACTGTCAGGACTCAATGTCGTGCAGAATGAAAGGCAAAATGTATTGCAAGAATACTCAGTGTAATTAACAGGAAGTGATGTAGTGAGCCTGTGCTGAGACATTATTCGGCAACGGAAGGTGATTCAATGAAGCATATCTCGAGGGCCACATGTCATATTCTACTGAGTCT
This sequence comes from Cryptotermes secundus, assembly GCF_002891405.2. Classification (NCBI taxonomy): domain Eukaryota; kingdom Metazoa; phylum Arthropoda; class Insecta; order Blattodea; family Kalotermitidae; genus Cryptotermes; species Cryptotermes secundus. The sequence continues at coordinate 112,225 of NW_019735562.1, read as the reverse complement.
GTAACTCCCAGATTCAACACGTGTACTAACCGAAAGCTGTGAGGCATGTACGTATAGGCGCAAACAGCAATTGTTACTTAATCCATCTGCTTTAGTAATTTTGCTTGAAGTCTCGTAGCTGCGTTATAGTGATTATCACTGGGCAATGTTGGCCCCGAAACTGATTATCCTGGTAAAGGTTTCCATACGTGCAGTGCCCTTCAGTCTTCTCACGTCTCTCATCTTCAGTCGACAGCAAACAACAAAACAATTCGAATGAACTCCGAGTCCTTTCATTCGAAGTCGTGCTACAATTTAATGTGTCTGGGATAGCTCAGTCTACATGGGGCGTAGTGACTGGTTACGAGGTGGGCCGCTGGTGTTCGACTTCCGGAAATGGTAACGAGTTTCTTTTCGGCGCCGCGATATGCAGTTATTGAATTTCGCTGTGACCGTTCGTTTCAAGTAACACGGGTTATCTCATCCGTATGGAGTTGTCACGTATTGGCATGCTGATTGACGATGGAGCGTTGCGTGATGCATTGTTTTGTCTGGACCAAGATGCTGAAACAGGTAGAGCAGCGCAGATCTTTACTTCTACTGGACCCTAGCTGGAGGATAGTTCTGGACAGACGGATGGATGGAAAGGAAGAAGTCATCGACCCTGTTGTTGCTGTGTCCGTCCCACACAGCAGGTCCCGTCCATTTCCCTCACAAACCGGTTCACCTCAGCGGCCGCGAGTAATCTCTGTGTAGAAAACATTGATCAGTGTGACAACGGGCGCAGACTGGAAACTTGACGAGGACAGAAAACTAATTAGCTCTGGCCGCTACACGTGATGGGAACGGTCTGCATATTCCATGACGACGCTAGGCTCTATAGGGATGTCCTTTTCGTGCCTTAGAATTTATGCTGATAAGCGTATTCCTTGTACGGATTTGAGCGAGCTCATATCCCTATTAGTACCTAATTAACTTATTTTTAATTCGATTAGTGGGGGGTGGAGTCCAGCTGGGTCCACTCGGCACGGCGGCCACTGATTAGCCTATTGTACCTGCCCCAGGTGATTATGATGATGGAGAATTTGGGGGAATGAAGATTGGCAGGGTAAACCGAAGTACTCTGAGAAAACCCGACCTAGCGCCACTTTGTCCACCACAAATCCCACTTGACCAGACCCGGGATCGAACCCGGGCCGCCGCGGTGGGAAGCCAGCGACTAACCGCTTGAGCTATGGCGCGGCCTGCTGTTGCCTAAGACGGAAGAAGAAAGGGGAGACCGGGGGAATGTGAATTGATCCTACCCTTTAATTAAGCACCACGGTATGAAGACAGAGGAGTGGAGGTTTACCTTCACGCGTTAATGATCTTGGTACTAGATTGGGCGAGAACTCACGGCCTCTCTATCCCCGGGGAAAGATACCCTGGTGCTCACTGGATATGTGGTCGGGTCTGCCCTGGAACCGGTCTGGACGCTGTAAAAATAGTAAAGGTATCCCTGCAACAGGCCATGGAGGCCCATAAGGTTGTGAGATGTTGAGGTTCCCATATTTTCTAGACAATCGGCTCGTAGATGGTGGTAAGGCTCTCAACCCTACGCGCCGGCCGCCATTTACCCCCAAGAATATTCCTGGTACTAATTTCTGTTAGAGGCTGAGTCGATCCCAGGGCCATAGTACGGCAGGAAGGATTAGGTCAATTGAAAAAAATCCAGTGACCTCATCGGGATATGATCCCGCGACCTTCCGCCTTGTAGCATAGTGCCTCAACCAACTGACGCTGTAGAGAAGAGAACATTAGGTGCCCCTGTCGGAGGTCGAACCCAATTCCTCTATCCAGGCTGTAGGTCAATCGTCATGCCCACTGAGCTATCTGAGCTTCCTATACAAATCAGGAGATAAAATGGAGGAAGTTGGCGCGGCGCCATATGGCATGTATTGGAGGGATTAGAAGTGTATACAGAATTGTAGTCGGAAGACCTGAATGAAATTGTGAACTTGGGAGGTCTACACGTGGATGAGATCGTAAAGGCCGTAAGGAATAGGATGGAAGGATTTGGACTGGATTCGTCTGCGTCGGAATAAGTGCCATTGTCGGACCCTTGTGCACACGATAATGAACCTTCTGGTTCAACCAAATGCAGGTAATTTCTTGCGTACCTGAGCGATTTGTAGCTGCCCTAGAAGGCCTCTGCTCCTTGAAGTTCAGTTCGGACCGTCGTCTTCCTGTTAAGTGGCATTTCGGACGTATAGCCTTCATGCAGTGCAGCATAATCCTGACATGATGTCGCAGCTGCAGACGATAGTCGAGCGGATAGTTTCCAATTTTGGTATCTAGTTGGATAAATGTCCTTGTACTCTTCTCCAAGTATAATTAGAATGATCAGGTCAAGGAGGATGAGGTTGGCAGGGCATATAGCACGAATGGGGAGAAGAGGAATGCATATAGGATATTGGTGGGAGAGCCAGAAGGAAAGAGCCCCACGGGGAAGACCAAGGCGTAGGTGGGTGGACAATATTAAAATGGATCTTAGAGAGGTAGGATGGGATTTTATGGATTGGATTGACCTGGCTCAGGATAGGGACCAGTGGAAGGATCTTGTGAACACGGTAATGAAACTTCGGGTTCCATAAAATGCTGGGAAATTCTGGAGTAGCTGCAGAACTGGCTTTCCTCAAGAAGGGCTTAGCTCCGTAAGTAAGTTGGATAATGGGGGGGGGGGACTGTTGCAGAATAGAATTACTCCTGTGCTGTGGATCAAAGCCACCGAACGCGCGCTACTAATGCTTGCAGCATTGCACCTCTACACCTCTACACCTCTACCGTCATCATCACACTCCGTCTGCCTTCTACTGGCAAAACCTGGCCTAGACATTGGGTCATGCAACCGCATGACTTGGCACTAATAAGAACGAAATTATTTCTGTCTGAGGTTTACACTTCGACGCATGCGCTAAAGTATAAACAGTAAATCTCTTTGAATTGCTGGCCTGCGCATTCATAGGTAAGGAACGCAGTGGCCTATAAACCACGTGATGTCAAAGATGATTCCAACCAACGTTTTTGCCTTTATTGAATGAATAAGACAACAGTTACTGTTAAATATTCGTTCACTTTTAATGAACAGGTCGCTCATTAGTACTGAGACCGGAACATTTTCCGCTGTTGCCTTCTTAGATTTTCGATAAGAAAGTGAGTGGCTTAAAGAGGCCTCTGGTGTAACGAGGACAAAGTTCTACCCGCCCATCCAGAGGGGTGGATCCTGGTCGTCCTATTCGGATGCTGTTTCACCACTATTCATCTTTGCGCTGCAGGTCTGTGGCCTACTGTGGCTTCGTATCTCTTGATCTCTCATCTAGGTTCATCGGGAAGCACTTACAGAATTATCAGATTGTGCGGAAATTATTTGGATGTTTATCTAGAAGAGAGGAGTTCTATTAACCGGGCGAACAATTATATTCTTTTAGCTTCTCAAGAAGGATTCTGCTACGTAGAAGTAGTTAATTTGTTAATTATGATCTTCCGGAACTTTAAATTTAAAAGAAAAAAGTAGGTTTATGGCTCGATTTTAAATCTTCCCCCAACATTGGCTTGAAGAGAGAGAGACTTCCGGTCTGTGGGACCGGCGTTGGGTGTAGCCAACCTCTGTATCCATGATATGAAATCAGACAAGTTACATGCTGCATCAGGTCTTTTGTGTTGAAATCAATAAAGATCAGCAAGCAACATGTGTTAGTGACGGAATTATGAGAACTGATTTTTTCGCTGCACCAAGACACGTGTTTGCTGTCACATCCGTGGCACAGGGTTCAGAGGGTCATGCACTTCATCATTTTGCCAACTTTGTCTTCCCTTCTAAATCGTGAAAGAATAGCAATATCATCCTCTCGTTATTACTTCCTATTTTCTGTATTTGTTCACACTAAGTCGGAAGGGCGCGGGTTCAGATACCGATGAGGTCATTGGATTTTTTCAATTGACCTAATCCTTCCAGCCGCACTATGGCCCTGGGGTTCACTCAGTTTCTAACAGAAATGAGTACCAGGAATTAATTAAATAATTTTCCTGGGGAGTAAAGCGCGGCCGGCGCGTAAGGCTGACAACCTTACCGCCATCTTTGAGCCGATTGTCTAGATAATGTGGGAGCCTCAACGTCTCACAACCCTATGGGCCTTCACGGCCTGTTACAGGGATAGCTTTACTTTTTTTAATAGTACCAATACGACTACTTTTTAAGTAAAAATTATGAAATTTCTTTTTCCTACTGGTACTATCTCTCCCTCTTTTTGGTTCATATATCCTCCACAGGATTTTTTTTTCAGTTAACCTATATACAAATCCATCCAATTCTTTATTGAAGCATCCTGTTGCTTTGTAGTTATTGTCTGTCTTCGGGCAACACTTAGTCACTCCCCGAGACTTACATTCACACTGTCACTACACTTGTTGCCACTGTGTTGGTACAACATGTTTCGGTCTCCATGCTGCCATCATCAGGGCAACTTAAAGCAATCTAGTTGCCCTCCTCGGGCGACTAGGTTTGCCATCCAATTTGTCAAAGAGCATGCGGCCAGCAGCAACCGACCCAGAGCGACTGGTTGCTTCAATTCTTACGTCAGCTTGTGTAGAGATGTCACTGCAGCAGTTGCTACTGCGGCTTGTCTCATTTTGAGCAGGAGAAGAAAACGTCACAGCAGAGTGTGGTGCAGGAACAGGTCCTTCTGAGATTTGTAACCCTTTTTTTCGCTTCCTTCACCGAACATTCAAACTTCGTGGCTAAGTCCTCCCATAGCTTAAGTTAAAGGTCGTGCCATAGCTCAAGCGGTTAGTCGCTGGCTTCCCACCGCGGCGGCCCGGGTTCAACCCCGGGTCTCGTCAAGTGGGATTTGTGGTGGACAAAGTGGCGCCGGAGCAGGTTTTCTCCCAGTACTTCTGTTTTCCCTGCCAATGTTCATTCCAACAAATTGTCCATCATAATCACCCGGGGCTACAATAGGCCAATTTAATGACTCGGATGTTATTCCAATTAGGACCGCCTTTGTGGTCTAGTGGTCAGATTTCCTGGCTACAGATCCAGAGGTCCGGGTTCGATTCCCCACGCTACCAGATTTTCTGAGATGTAGTGGGTCTGGAACGGGGTCCACTCAGTCTCGTGACGATAATTGAGGAGCTATTTCAAAGAAATAGCGGATCCGGTCTAGAAAACTGAAATTAACGGCCGTAGGGTTTCGTTGCGCTGACCACGTGACACCCTCTATCTGCTTAAGTTGGCACTAACTTCGCCGACAAGCGGCGGTCGCTCGGTCGATATAGTTCGCTTGCGGACTACAGGTCACGGAGTGTTCTTTGTTTGCAAATATCTGTGTGACAAATTTCTAATTATGCTTAGTGTTTCAGTCAAGTATCAACATTTTGCGAAATCGTTAGAAAGAAAAGTATGAAGTAGTGTGTCTTGAATCGTCATTATCATTTGACATAGTGTCTGGAGTAGTGGATAATCTAACTATTGGCGAGATGCGGTTATGAAGAACATACAGAAAATGGAAGAAGGATCAATACGATTTCTTTTCGGTGAAGATAAGGAATCTGACAAATGTATGCCAAGTAGTTCCTCAGTGTAATTCGAAATTTGACTCTACCGGGGGGTTTAAGCAACAACAAGGACAGAAATTTTCTTCTATAAGTTTCCGCTGCTTGGAGCTATATTGTAGACCAATATCGCATGTGCTCTAACCCTTAGGTCAACATATAACAAGAGAGGTATTCATCCGCTGTCAGCCTTGCTTCTGCCTGCTTAGCAACAGGGCAAACTACGGACGGCAGAGACAATTCGGACGTGCCTCTCGGCGACATTCAGATGTTGTTAAAGTAGGACGCTTCCTATAAGATTTGCCTTCTCTTCCGAGACCTAGTATTTTAATTCCACATAAATTATTCTAAAAGAAACGCAAGTCTTGGGACTTTTCTATTTTCATGTACTGTACCCACGACAGGGCAGGAAGCAGCCAAGCATAGCCCAACTCAGATTGGGTTTAATGTGTACCATGATATGTTGAGATCACTAGTCACCGTCCGAAACATTTGCAGTAATGAGGTTCTGGTTCTTGGTTTATTTACAAAAGCTGCTCAGTTAGTATGGACAAATGAAAGTTATTGAAGAGTTTATAATTCGAACTTCTTTCCTCGCCTGGGGTCACTTTGAATTTTGGGAATACCTGCTCGTGAGTTCGTCCCGAAACCACCACGAGGTGTGGGGGGTCATTCCTGTATTGACAGGAACTTTTTGTCGCATCCTGCAGAGTACGTCATGGTTCATTTCGGGGTTGGAGAAAGCGCAATGTTTTGTTAGAAGGTGCCCAGGCTTTGCCCGCTTCTCATTGGTTCCACGGGGTTAGTATCTTGTCTGGAAGCCAAGGAAGCGTTTTAAACATAAACTGTATAATAAGGGGAATTTAAAATAAATGACGTGAAAATAAAATGTTGAAAATGGCAAAGAACTAAGATTATTAACGAATTGAATACGTGAAGCTTACTGGACAGAAAACAAAATGAACGTACAGCACTTGTTCCAAACCCAGTTGCTATAAATTATATTAAAAAAAAAACTGTCTCAAATTAGCTGACCAGTTCGAACATGTAAATTATCTCGAATATGGCCTAGTAAAATTTGCCGTAGTATGGGATAATACTAACAATCCTACCCTGCCCACGGAGGCAATATTTGCCTCTACCGAACAGAGTACACGATGTCGTAAATTAGAAGAACACATAAAACCAGTCTTCAGCACTCCACAAACATCAAATCTTACATACAACTGCGTAACAGTAGGGAAAACAGACGCTTAATTTTTATTTACTGCCCGCGGAAACGTGTCTGGTTGTTTCTTTTACATCAGTTGTAATTGTTTTTTAATTTTGCTTGGAAAAGTACATTTCATTGGAGACAGTTATTGCAGTTAACAGCCATTTATATCTGGGGGAAGGTTTAGGCGTGGGGCTGAATATGTCCACATTAGGCAAACAAAGTTGCGACACGAACGTAGTCCAGCTGCAGCACCCCCTTTCAATGGTTCTTACTTGGACATGTTTGTGAGCAAAGATCCCCGTTGTTCATCTTTTCTTTCAGTCAAGGAACATAGAAATGCGCAGTCACCAAATTCATTTCATTTCCTCTTACTGTTTTTCTTAAAAACTTGAGTCGGTTAAATAAACTAACGGAAATGAAGCTGGGATACCTCAGCCTTCATACTGACTGAGTACGGACTCGATTCCCATGAGGGACCACTTCTAAGGTTCACTCATCCTTCTGTTCAAATGACAGCGGGGTAAATTGGCTTGGGGGTGAGATCCACATCTCACCCCCATCTACGAGGTTAAGAATTCGTGGAAACATTCCTTCAAACCCCAAACTTCTTTATGCCGTAGTGTTTATGTATGAGGAAACGGTTAGCTTTGGAAAGAACACCTCCGCAGTGCACAAATTACTGGGTTTTTGGACCTTATCCGTGGTCCAGTAATCTAGAGCAGTGTGTCTCAACCGCCGGGCCGCGACCCTGTACCGGGGAAAAAAAAATCACCGGACCGGAATCTGACAAAGGTTGAGAACCACTATTCTAGAGAATAGAAACCGCAACGTTTCGGAAACAAATCCAGTTTCCGAAACGTCATGTTTATATTCTCTACAATGCCGGACAATGGAAGAAGTCCAAAAACCCAGTAATTCTGTTTGTTAATATACCATAGTCAGAGCCCTTTAGTAGTGGTTTGAAGCAGTCTACTGCATGTAGAAGGAAAGGCGATTATGAGTCATCGACCCATTAGGCGCTATATAGTCTTGAGTTACTGGCTGCACAGTTCAATCAAAACGTAGGCACCTGCAGTGTGAACTGAACAGCTGGCTTTATTTATCAAAACATTGAATGTTCCTAATGTCTTCCTCAGTTTGCGTATATAAGTTTCGCCAAATATTAACTAACGGATCGAGTTGTTCAAGGCATTAAGTATTGGAACGAACTGGTAAACAGACATGCATAGCAACATTTAGGATGTAATTACGAGGTAAATTGTAAACATCGGGCCTAGGATATGGTCCTTTGGCGGGATATTATGAACACGTTCTTCTAACCTTCGGGTTCCATAAAACGCGGAGAATTTCTTTACCCGCTGAAGAATATTAGCTGTTCCAGAAGATCTCTGTTATATGGGGTAGGTTAATTGCAATTTATTCAGTTTTTGTGATCGAGAGATTTCTCTTATACCCGTGTTTTTTAATGTGAAAGTACACATATACTTCTGGTTTGTATCATAACTTTCTCAGTTAAAAGCGCAATGTTGAAATCTTGATAAAACCATCGTTGTATTTTTGCAGCCCTTTTACCGAATAGTTTGCTACGACTAATAATGACTTTATCATCCCCCTGTATACATAAACAGTAATGTAACAGCGAGGTGAAAGCTCTGAAATTACGCGGTTCTGGTTTTACTATAGCTACAATGTGTGGAGCGTTAGCGGTCAACAGTGCATGAGCGTGTTGTATATTACGCTGTATATTGTTTCTATTGCATCCTGTGCCTTTTGTGACTGCTGCTAATATTTTTTTGTGGATATGTGAAGAATAGTATACTTTGTGAAGGACTCGATGTACGATTTATTTTTGTGCTTGTCATTGGTGGGAGATAGAGTTAAATTTCATCATTGACGTGTAGAACGGGTAAGGATAAGGGCAGTGGTAATTAATAGCACGGAAGCTTTTATAGCAAATGACGGGACTTCGCTGAATTCTCAATAGATCGTGGCGCTAGTTGAATTATATTGTCACGTGTATTAGTGACTAATAACGGGGGTTCTGGATTGGATGAACAGGTTTATTTACTCCTGATACACACCACAATTAATTATAGCGCCATTGCTATTTACACACTTTCCAGTCCACTGTTGCACACGCACTAGGATTCTCAGTCGTCTCCTAGCAACGGATTTCAACACAGAAATTAGCGCTTCTAATCACTATGAGGTTTTCTTGCTATTTCGTCTTCAGTCACTCTGGAACTTCGGAACTAAACATTCTTCTGGACTCACTCCTCCAGCTTAGGACTCAGTCGTAACTGCCTTGAACAAATTCTGTCACTCTTATATAGCCGCGGAACGGACATGGACTACAGTATACACATCACGTGATCGCTATCCAGCCAGTCTTCTTGCCCGTCGGTCGGATCTACAGGAAGCACAGCTTCCTCTGTTCTTGCGTGTTGGACCGTGTTTACAGTTAGTTACAATACATATAAAAAGGACATTTCACTACGTTATAAGAACTGAATTTTTCATGTCAGTGAATATTATTATTATTATTATGGGGTCTGGTTAATGACGCCTTTTAACCTGGTAGGTGAGTACCAAAGTTTCGGAGGAATATCCTCCCTTAATCTTCATGGTAGAATTCAAGTTGGCTCACGTTCCACTTGATGATGGATGCAGTAAATTACTCCGAAATGTTGATACTTACCTGCAAGACTACATTATTGTTCTGGGTTGTTTATTCTTGGTTTATTGTTTGTGCACCTCTGGCATTAGCTATCGGTTTGGAATACTTATCTAGAGATATTGAATACATCAGTTGTTATCATACTTACTCGCCTTCCAGCAGTTATGTAACGGCTGGTCATGGTTATTTTTGTCAATATGTGAAGTCTGCAACTGCCGTGACTCAGGGAAACCGGAGGCTTTGGCAGCAGGGCGTTCATTATGCAGTTCTCCAGAACTGGGCACACGCCCATTGCAGTGAGATCACTGCGCTTATCAGTAATCGTAAAGCTTTTGTTTAACAGTGGCAATTGTCGACCCCAGGGCCATAGTGCGGCTGGAGGGATTAGGTCAATTGGAAAAAAAAAAAAACCCAGTGACGTCATCGGGACTTGAACCCACGTATTTCGGCTTGTAGCATAGTGCCGCAACCAACTACGCTACTGCGAGGACGCAAGTTTAAGTTGCTTAAAATAGGCGTCATTTGCCCCTTTCTGTTCCGTGTGACACCCCACAGTTTGCCGCTTTCTTTGCCCTTCAACATAGTGAGCTTGAGCTAGGGTTGGTTCCTCCCTGTCGCGTTCTCTCGACAAGAGGGATCTTCCCCCAGAAGCATACATGTGCGTTTGTTTCCCTCCCGCGCTGTTTAGGAAACTCGTTGTATTCAACTATAGGAAATATAAGCGACTCGCATGTTAGAAGCTTTTACTGACGCACGGAAACTAATCGGTGGTTCTCAGACATCTGCTCTGAGATATACAACCACAGCTACCTGCGGAGTGGGGGCTGGTATCCACCCTGCAGACATACTAGGTGGAGGCTGAGTGGACCTCAGATATGTTAAATGGAATCGGAGGGAGGATTCCTGTTGAGAACTAATTATTATACGAAATGGGGATAACTTCATTAGACCACTAACTGAATCGGTCAGTTGGAAAAGGGAACATGTCCGCGTTTCATGCGGTGTACTTGTTCTGTTTTCCCACTAAATCATCAGTTTCATTCCTGCTCACAACCATGACTTGGGGCAATTCCATTAACAAGCGCAGCGGACATAATATTATTACAGGCTTCATTGAATGCATTACATTAATAAGAGCCAAGGCCGGCCAATCATTTTGCCACTCTGTGCTTTTTCTCTGATATTAGACAGAACAGAGCCGATGACAGTGGCCGCGCGGTCTGAGGTAGGCCGCACACCGGCATGTGTCAAGACACGATGTCTGTGACATGACGCAAAGAAAGGAGCACAGTTGAAACGAATGAGATTATGAAAACCGCCGCACACCGGTCTGAGTCGTGATGCTGACGTCAGCTTCATGCTGACGAATTACGAATGAAGCAAGACTGCGTCATTTGTCTCATATCTTGATGCTTGTCTTGACGCAGTTGGTGTACAGATGCCATAAGGCATGAAATCTCTTCGCTCGCTCGAACACTGGAATCGTGGAATCGAATCATGAATGATTACCTAAGATTTGAGGCTTTCACGGCGGTGACTATGAAGAAAGCAGTCTTCTGGGATTTGGCACCGTGTATATGTGGTGTTAACCGACGTTTCGGAGGAACGTATCGCCTCCATCTTCAGGGTAGAAGGAAAAATATAAGAAATCCGCAAGCGAAGAGAACGTGAGAACCGATAAAAGCTATGTGAAATAGCTGTGTTTATTTCCATCACCAGTCTGCTTTTACCGGTTCCCACGGTCTCTTCGCTTGCGGATTTCTTATATTTTTCCTTCTACCCTGAAGATGGAGGCGATACGTTCCTCCGAAACGTCGGTTAACACCACATATACACGGTGCCAAATCCCAGAAGACTGCTTTCTTCATGAATGTTTACGTTTATTCTGTGTTTGTGGGGGCTGATCCCCCGTCCAAGGAGTCCTGCCGGCTGGCTCAGGATTAAGAAACTGAAGTGAAACAAAGCGTCTAACGGACGCCCAGTGCTTCAAAGCAACCGAAGTAAGAGAGAGCTCGGACAGAGGCGCTACGTTCCATGCTCCTTTCGTCAGTAAACCGTTTGACACATTAAAACCATCCCTGATTTAAAGAGGAACAGTAGTTTTAGTATTCGTTACCTCGTTCCTGTCGTTAAGTATTACCGTGTGGGAAGCCGGGTAGTGAAATAACCTTCTGAGTTGTCAGACGGTTCTAACACGAAATCATCTATGCGAATTCAGCATAGCTTGCTCGGAACGGGCGCTGGTGCTGTGCGAAGTGCAGATTTTAGAGTAAAACACTAAACGGAAAGACAATCATTTGTTAGCCATCTTCAAGGATCTCTGTGTAAACGGTTTGTTACTGTCCATTTTTACTTGGCGGCTGCTGTGGAAATACGAACTTATGAAACCAGAATAACTCTGGGCAAGATTAGAAATTACAGACTATCTTCCGGTTTGAAAGCAGGAACACCGGGTAGTATGAGTGTAGATGAAAAAAATGGTTTCTGAATAAAGGTTAATTTATATTGTGATTGTGTTTTGCATTTTATAGCAGTCAACGTCATTTAAATATAGATGAACTTATTAGAGTCATCTCACAGCATGTAACAGGATTAAATGATTTATAGGTTGGAACTCATTTTGTTCCTTTGTAGCGCGTTCACAAATTTATTTTAATTGGTCAGTATATCAACGTTTTTTAAAGATCGTTTCGAGCAGAGCTGTTAATTTTATTCTATACGCATGCGTGTGCTATTATACAGTAGGTGCACATAGTAACTGGCCTAACCTTACTCCACCTATTGTTCTGACATCTGGTGGCAATATCGTTTCATCTTGCTTACCTCTCATGAATGTAACCTTAATAACATTGCAAGAGACCGTGGAATATGAAATGTTATAAATGTGAATACATGTACCGTGAAAACGGAGAATGATGTATTTATCACTGTGGCCCTCACATAGTGATGAAAGTGCAGAAATACTTTACTCCAGTGTAATATATTGTGACGTGTTTGCCCCATGCAAGAACGGTTGAGCCACATAAATACTCATTCTAAGTTATACATGCAACAACAATGGAACAACGGTGTTATGCAACCTGCTTGTAGGCGTCGGTTCGGTAAACACTTCCGCGCAGGCGTATTGACGTCACACTCCAACAGTACTTAGCTATCACGTGACTTGTTTGCTGTATGGTTTGCGCCACGCAACAGTAGAACTGTGTTTTCTGTCTTGTCCGTGCTGCGGCTATATAACATGAGTCCGCTGACAGCTAATGGGAGTCCAGGAGAGATTTTATTTGAGTTCCGAGGTTCCAGGTTGATTGAACAAGAAATGGTTAGAAGACTTCATAGCGATCTGAAGTGCTCGGTTCTGTGTTGAGATCCGTTGCAATGAGACGACTAGTGGAAACTGAGAATCCTTGTGCTTGTGCTACGGTGTACTGTAAATTGTGTAAATCAGCGATAGCACTATATTAATTGCGATTAAGAGAGATTGTAACTGAAGTGCTAATAAATCCAATGATCCGAACTAGAACCCGTTAACTTAGTCACGCGTACCCCTTACAAACAAACAAACTCCGTGATTTCAGTCCACAAGCGAACCATACCGACCGAGTGACCGCCGCTTGCCGGCGAAGTTTAGTGCCAACTTTTACGGATAGGGCGTATCGCGTGGTCAGCGCAACGAATCCCCACGACCATTAATTTCGGTTTTCTAGCACGTGACAATATTTTTTTTTGCGTTTGACGCAGACACAGATAATTAGTTCCAGAAATGGAAAATATATCTTAATATATATTAGGCCTATTGCACTACATAAATACGGAGTATTACACCTTTACAGTCACTGTTAGAAGAATTTAAATGTAGGTAAAAGTAAAGAGAACGTAAACTTTGCATTTTATTTCTATACATTGAATTACCGGTGTCCTCTGTCCTCTTGGCCAACTGACTTGTCTATCTGATCAAGACGAGCCCAAACTCTACTGGACAACAGCATACGCTTCGAGGCTGGCGTTGTAAGTTTCTGGAACACTGTAATCATTTTAAGCCTCTTTGTAAAAGATTATGTCTTCGACAGCACACCCCCTGTCACATTGCTATAAATTCTTATCTCTGCTGTGGACTCTCCAGTACCTGTGAAGAAGAAAAGGTCGCCACCCCATGCTGACTATATGAACCAGCCCTTCTTCAGGAACAATAGCCAGGACTAGGAGCAGTCAGGATTTCGACCCTTCAACACCCTTCCCTTTCTGCCTTGGAGCCACTCTTCATTCGATGCTGCTATTATAGCTGGTGTGCCTTGGCGGTCCCTCTTTGTATCGAACAAAGTGTTACGAGTGGTCCGCCCCTCAAACCGTTTTTTTTTTTGCCTCTTCCAAAGTATACTAGACTATCTACTTTCTGGGCAGCAAGTTTCTCTTTTCATTTCACCATAAGGGTGTAACATCTTTCCACATTTCAGAGTTGCTTTCATTTCTTAACACGTGCCAAAAGAAAGGGTAGTTTGGAGGTACTGAATGAGATGCAGTACTGCCCCAGAATTTTGCCCCGAATCTTAGTAAACTGGAAATTTGAGCAGACCACAAACGCAGAAATCGATAGTTGTGTCTCTCAGTACGAGTGTAGTTGAGTGAGACGATAGGCTGCTTCTGCTACACGATTTTCTGTTCTAATAACCGCGACAACATACGAAAAGTAAACATTCCTTTTGAACCAATTTGGTTATAATATTAATACTTCGAAGCCTGAAATTTATCGAACAGTTCTTTGAAAATTCAGTTCCTACCTTGCAGAGAATATTCTGCGTGCCCCTTACAAGGACCAGTCGAGTATTGCTGTGTAGGGATTAGCTGTTTTCTTTGTGAGAAACACAAAACTACACTCTGTGAGCAAAATGCAGAATTGTTTAATGTTGAAACTAATTTGTTCCTCGTGTGTGCAGCACAAACTAGCGATATGCATCCAAAGTTAGTCCCTGTACTTAAACACTGCGCTGCGGTTGCCTCATCTGCGGGAAGAAAGCCCCTGGTGCCCTAAGTGGAAGGGGGGGGGGTGAGCAGTAGACCCAAACCGATAAGACTAGGTCATCATGCATGGATAGATTGGGAACGTCTTTCAACTCTTGCTCGGAGTTACACAAAAGCCCTCAAATTCATCTAAATAGAAGTGTGATCTGCTTGTTGGCTGTGAACCAGAACTTCAGAAGCCCAGTAACATGTTCTAAGGAGTTTGAATGATTGAGTTTCCTGAAGTCTCTTTGCTTCAGAATTTCAGACTGAAACTGTATACGTGTATATTTATCTTTTCCATGCGTGCTATATGACTGGCAAGTCTCATCTTTCATTTGATCATACATAAATTAATTTTTGAACAGTACAAAATATGTTCATTATTCAGAGTTATTTTGAAGATTTCTGTCTTCTGGGGTATAACACAGTGCAGCCCGTTGAAAATCAGCCGACGTTTCGGAGGAACATGTCGCCTCCGAAACGTCGACAGCCTTGCAACTGACACACTGAGTTATATCCCAAAAGAAAGATCTGCTGTGAGAACACCAGATTCTACAAAGTTATGTTACTTGAAATGGGAGGTTTGGAATTTATTTTTATTTACTCGATGTTGCCGTGATGAAGTCTTGGATGTGTAACCACAGGCGAACACGCCGCTGACGGGGGTGTATGGAGGGACATGCGAAGCTTCTAAATAAATAACACGTGTTTTAACTCGTTAATGAGCAGTCTCCCGGAACAGCCGCTCGTAGGATCCAGACAAATTTAGTAACTCACGCAGGCCCCGCATTTACTTGCCATGATACGGGGAACTACCCGAGCTAGACAGGTCCGGCCTGGCTGTGCTCTGCACCTGACTCCACCACCAAGCCCTGTCAGGCGACTGCTCGCAGACAACAGTCAGCGCTGAGACGAATTTAATCCATCATTCGACTGTAAAATCACATACAAACGCACATGAAGCATAACACAACAGTTACAATTAATACTTTGCTGGACATTATCCATCATCTTGTCTATTCTAAAAAACAGTCTAGTTTCTATTAAAAAACAACGTTTCGAGAACTGGAATCTGTCCCCGTCTTCAGGTAAAACCTACTCAGTTGGGTCCAATAGACAGAGCTANGGGGGGGGGCGTAATACTCCGGCCCTTGCATCGCGACCATCACGGATCTACTGTGCTTCTCCTTTTGATTCCTACACTTCGAGTGACGGGGGCTTCATAATAGTCACTTGTTTCGAGGCGACGAAGTTTTAAGTAAGCTATGGCCTCACAATCGCATAGAACATGTGTGGCTGATTCATCTTCTCCTAGACACCTTTCACAAGTAGGGTCATCGGTCAATCCCAGTTTGAAAAGGTGTCCTCTAAGTAATCCTACCACCCATATTATTAGGTAAATACGTACATAATTTCTTTGTAAAAACAGAATACGACTAAGCAGATACATACCTAGCTTTGGCATTGACAAGCAGTTGCCTTTCTCTGGGCAACTTTATGCCCATTTGTGGTAGTTCCGGGTTTGGGAGAACAAAGCAATAAATGGGTTAGTGCTGGAGCAGGAGAAACCAGTGGGTATGTACGAGTAATTAGCAAATGGAAACACTACAAGCAGTAACGACTCCGCGCCCTTATATCAGTGCAAAGTTGACTGACTGACTCCTTGGCCCGAGTCCTTCCCGTAGTCAATGGTAGCTCGGCTACTGTACAATTTCCAAAATTTATGGAACCGAAATTTCGTTACCATGTTCACAAGAGCCCACCATTGTTCTCTATCGTGAGCCACATTAATCCAGTTGATACTATCCCGTTATAGTTCTCCAAGATTCACTTCTCAGTGTACTCTCCATATTTTGAGAAATGAAAGGAGTCTTAAGAGCTTACCTTGATTTGTTATCCTCCAACTTGCTTATGTATCTTCCTGGCGATCTCTTTCCTTCTGGCTGTCCCACAGAAAAACCTCTCAATTCATGTTCTGACACATGCATGCTACATACACCGTCCATCTCATCCTCCTTGACTTGATCATTACAATTATACTTGGCGAAGAGTACGGCATGGCGCGCCCTCAGGTGGCGGATCGAGGAGACGCCCTCCAGATATGGGGAATAGCTGTGAATACTCGGAATAAGCAGTCGCGGATAGCCGACAAGGAGTAGTCCTCAGCATGAGGGTTGGACATGGGACTAACAGCTGCTCACAGGAAAAGAAGAAGCTTGTTATGGAATGTTACAAGGGGCATTAACCACGTATGTTTGCCAAACAAATGGAACACATGTTACTTGAAATACTTGACGGATTTCGATGTAATTATTTGTCATTGCCTCATCTTCAGGGTCGAAGAGTAAGACAGGCGAGCAGCTAGAAATCTCTGCTGGCTGCGTGCTTGCTTAAATGCTTGCTCTTGCATTCTGAAGAAGGAGGCAGTACGTTCCTCCAAAATGTCGGTAAACGTCTAGCAGAATACAAGACATGTCTCCTTCAGTATGTTTCTGTCCGCGGTCAAGACCACTGACATTTGTTACTTTACAGACTCGAGTGGCGGTAACAACGGGAACAACGGGAGTGGCGTCGGTCTGTTCCCGAGCGTCTTCAATCTGGCGACGCGCGCCACCATCAGGGCAAATGCGACGTGCGGCTCCACGGGGCCTGAGGTGTACTGCAAACTGGTGGAGCACGTTCAGATGCGAGCCCCACAGTGCGGGGTGTGCGACTCCAACTCCCCCGACCACGACAAGAGGCACCCTATCACGCACGCAATTGACGGCACCCCCCGATGGTGGCAGAGCCCCAGCCTGCAGAACGGGCCTCAGTATGAGTGGGTCACAATCACCCTGGACCTAAAACAGGTACATCCCTCTTTCGTGTTTTCTTGAGTGTTCGCTGGGGTTCCAGCAGCCCTTCCATAGGTTCCGCTGAACAAGTGATAATACCTTTTCAAGCCAGCTTTCCTTTCTTAAAGAACATTATTCTTACTGTGGTCTTCAGACCTTTGTGCTCTCAAAAGTAGGTACCGACGTTTCGGAGAAATGTATTGCCTCCATTCAGAGCTGTACGGTGTTTGTTTATTCATATGTGGTTTAGTTAAATGCACTGTGGAGTAAAAAGAAGAAAGTAAAAGCAAAGGTATCCTTGTAACAAGCCGTGGAGACCCATAGGGTTGTGAGATGTTGAGGCTCCCACATTTTCTAGACAATCGGCTCACAGATGGCGGTGAGGTTGTCAACCTTACGCGCCGGCAGCTCTCTACCCCAAAGAATATTCCTTGTACCTGCTCCTGTTAGAGGCTGAGTCGAACCCAGGGCCATAGTGCGACTGCAACGATTAGGTAAATTGAAAAAAATCCACTTCATCGGGCTTCGATCCTGCGATCTTCCGGCTTGTGGTATAGTGCCTCAACCAACTACGCTACCGCTTGCCTGGAGATACATATTTAATTTAATTTAAGTCGTGATATTAATGGAAATTACAAATCGTTACGGTATCTTGGATGCCAGGTCACTCCTCTGTCATATTTGGATTACACGGTTTGATTTTGTCTGCTAACGGAAACTCTTTAACGTTTTGGTACGAAGGGTTTCTCACTACAAGGCGTCCCACCCTATAGTAGTACCAAGGTGAATCACGAAACGATCTCTCATTTCTTTTGACCGACAAATGACAAGTTAATTACGGGCGAAGTTGAAACCAGTACTTCATGGAGATACCAGTAGGAGGTACATGAATATCCCGTTGTTACCAAGAGGTGTGCACAACAGTGCGCTCAAAGAGACCACAACCAGTCATAGCCATCTCCAAATTCCTCACTCCACGATCCTTATGCTTCAAGCTGCTAAAAAGACCAGTAAACAGTTTACTGAGCTGTTGCTTAGTGTTCTGTCCGTAACATGCCTATAAGAATATGAACGCTACTGTATATTTTCTAGGAATAAACATTCATGTTAGTCATGCTTGTATTTGTAAGCAGTTATATTTGTTCTTTACATTGTATTAAGCCTTTCCTGTGAATTATGTAAGTTTACTGTTTGGTATATTTCGAACTTTAATAAATATTTTTGAAGCCTAAGTAGGCCAACTGTGTAACTGTGCGTATTAATGGAAGAACGTACGTACTTTGAGAACGTGTGGCGACAGACTGCTAAGGAACGTTGTTTGGAACGTTAACATAACGTATTGTCGCTACTGTCAGTATCTCGGAGTATAGCTTCGAACGATTGGATGGTTATGGAATAGAATGGTGAATTGTAAAGGATTGGAAAGGAAGCGGTCATGATCTGATTTGAGGCATTTGGAGCGATTAAAGAAAGGCACGAAACATTTGTTTAGAACAGTGTCCTGCTCGAGATTCAAATATTCAACCCGTCAGATAGAAGTTTTATCGAACCTAAGTGGGAGAAAGTAAGAGGGAACTGGAGAACGTTACATAATGAGGAGCTTCCTGTTGGTAGTGTGATAGCATTAAGCAGAATGTTATTGGAAGTAGGAGAAATACATGGCGAAATTTTAGTCGGAAACCCGAAGGTAAGACTGTTTGGGAGACCCGGAATTACATGTAAGAATGGTATTAAAAATTGGCCTGAAGGAAGTTGGTTATGAAGTTATTGCCTGCACTAAGCCTGAGGACGAGGGGCACGCTGTAGCGTAGTTGGTTGAGGCACTATGCTACAAGCCGAAAGGTAATGGGATTTCTTTCAGTTGACCTAATCCTTCCAGCCGCACTATGGCTCTGGGGTCGAATCAGCCTCTAACAGAAATGAGTACCAGGAATATTCTTGGGGGTAAAGGGCGGCCGGCGCGTAAGACTGACAACCTTACCGCCATCTGTGAACCGATTGTGTAGAGAAAATGTGGGAGCCTCAACTTCTCACAACCATATGAACCTCCAGGCCGTGTTACAGGGATAGCTTTACCTTTTTTCATATGGAGTCATTCTTACAATATTAGGAAGACAGAAGTTGCTTTCGTGCCGCCATACTTACAGTATTGTTCACATTAGGTTTATCATGTCGTAACGTATCAGTGAATAAGTAAGAGATGTTTGAGTAGTTCAAAATTGTACATGACGTTACAATTATAAGGCTTGTAGATTTTTGACGGTTCGAAATTTTTTACCATGAGCTCGAGTCCTGTCCGGGCACGAATGTATGTATTTTTGTGTGCTATGGCGTTTTGTAATGGGCATTGCAATAGGACGATATCCCCTTCAAGGATGTAGACCATTTCACCTTTGTAGACGGATATTTATAACACAGCACGTTCTGTTCCCACGAACAAGTGTCGTACTTTCTTTTCCCCTTTAAATGAGTTGTTTCGCTGCAGTAAGCATCCGCTTTGCTTACAACTGTTTCGAAATGTAGCAACCGGCGCTGTGCCTGTGTGAAGTAGACGCATGGCTTCCAATATGTCGGATTCCCTCGATTTACAAAGGTACCTGAACAGTTCTGAAATTTACATGGGTTGGAAGAAATTAGAACAGTCATCTGCAGGTAAAAAGAATTTACCATGGTCCGCCGTGATGTTCGGGAGTCGGGATAGCTCAGTCAGTATAGCGACTGGCTACGGGCTGGACGTGAGGAGCCGGGATAGCGCAGTCCGTATAGCGACTGACTACGGGCTGCACGA
>NW_019735562.1:90122-92077 GCF_002891405.2 Cryptotermes secundus | reverse complement strand
AGTCAGTATAGCGACTGGCTACGGGCTGGACGTGAGGAGCCGGGATAGCGTAGTCAGTATAGCGACTGGCTACGGGCTGGACGTGAGGAGCCGGGATAGCTCAGTCGGTATAGCGACTAGCTATGGGCTGGACGTGAGGAGCCGGGATAGCGCAGTCCGTATAGCGACTGGCTGTGGGCTGTACGTGAGGAGCCGGGATAGCGCAGTCAGTATACTGACTGGCTATGGGCTGGACGTGAGGAGCCGGGATAGCGCAGTCAGTATAGTGACTGGCTATGTGCTGGACGTGAGGAGCCGGGATAGCTCAGTCGGTATAGCGACTGGCTATGGGCTGGACGAGTTCCTGTAGGGTTCAAGATTTCTTTCTCCACGTCGTCCACATCGGCACTGGGGTCCACCTAACCTCCTTGCCGATGGGTACCGGGGGCTCTTTCCCCGGGGTAAAGCGGCTGGAACATGAAGCTGACCACTAATCTCCACCTAGTGCCCAGATCAAGAAAATTTGGATGTATACATCCACTCCCACATAAGTCCTCATGGCGTAGTTCTTAATTAGTTAAGCACAGGGACAGTTTTACCTTTTTTTAACGTCGTTATGTACAATTATTAATAATACGGTGTTTCGTCAGTACTTTCCTTTTTATACGTAGCACAAGGAAAATGTCATTTTGGTGAATAAATAAATGAAGAAATGTTTTGATGGAACCGCAAGTTTTGGGCTCCTCAGTAGGCTACATGCTCTTATTGTCTGTTTAAAGCGTCTTTGAGGGTACGTCGTACCTCGAGTAAGCAAAATCGTGCAAGAACTTTCTTGTACGGTGAACAAGATCTCTGGCATAAGGATTATGGCTCCCAGTGTATGTTGAAAATGTATAGCAGAGTCTAGAAATTTTCTTGTGGCGGACGTCCTACGTCGCTATCTGATGATACCGCTTGCGCAAAGAAATTTCATGCACGGTACACTGTTTTTATCCAATATTACTACAAGTTGGTATGGGAAAATCTATTCGTGCCCCATGCAGGTTCGGATAAGGGGTGTTTTTTTTCCTTGGCACTACAGCCCCAGTGAGCCTAGGCCTACCTCCATGAACTACTCCGTTCACCTCGGGTTTTCTAGATCTTACACATTCGGTAGGACTCTTTGGGAGGGTGATCAGCTCGTCGCAAGGCCTCTACCTGTACACATACACAGAAAAACGCACACACACAAACTAAACATCCATGCCTGAGTGGGATTCGAACCCACGATCCCGGTATCCAAGCGAGCGAAGACAGTACATGCCTGAGACCGCTCGGCTACGGTGACCGGCATTAATGGGTGGTTAGCCTAAGCAAAATGTAAGCTTGTTTGTTCGTGTGTATATTCCTGCTTTTAAGTTCTGTACTGTTTACACGGTTGAGGCACTATGCTACAAGCCGGAAGGTCGTGGGTTCAAGTCCCGATGAGGTCATTGGTAAGACGGTAAGAATCTTTGAAATTTTGTCCAATGAATTTGACATAGACAAGATCTATATCCAGTACTTAGGTAACAAGTTCCTGTTCAAACCTGAACGATGATGATGCTGATGATCTTAAACATACATTTGCAAAGAACAAGAGAGTTCTGACTCGATTATAATTCGATCATAACAGTTGCTCACATGACCAACCCCTTCATTTATGAGCGTGTACTCGTAGTATGTGTGTAGTACAGTGCGTTCAATCAAGGACGAAACTTCGCAAAGCCGCTGATCGGGCCCAACATTCCTCACAGATTGCTGCTGTAACTGCTGATAGTAGAATGAGTCATTAGCACTGATAAATGACTCATTCCGTTATTGGCAGTTACAGCAGCAATCTGTGTGGAATGTTGGGCCCGATCAGCGGTGTTGCGAAGTTTCCTCCTTGATTGAACGCCCTGTATGTTCCGGTGGGATTATAAGTTTACAATTATCTGAACATGGCGTCCATAACA
>NW_019735562.1:89074-89914 GCF_002891405.2 Cryptotermes secundus | reverse complement strand
CGCGCTGCTTTAGTTTGTGTGTTGGCTGGCCGGTCGCCGCTAATTCTTAGTCTGGCCACCACAAGCACGTTCGCACCGGTACGCAAGGCGGCTACCTACGTGACGCTTCTGCCAGATCCGTGGATACGCGTAGGAACTTCACATACTGTCTCTTGGTACGATGTAGCACTTGCTGAACCTCAGGCGATCTTAAAAGAGACCCAAATTTTAAACTGTCGGCATGCCAATTTATCGGCTGCTTAACCTCAGCAACATATTCCAGCCAGTTGCAATCCAAAACGTACACTATCAATAACACCCGTTCTCCAGCCTTTGAATATTTTCACTCGTTTGTAAACATTCTGTCTCATACAGGTACTGCCCAGTGATTGAGATTAGCTCTTTCTAAGGGGCCCAACTGAGTAGGTGTCTTCCTTTCTCACCTGAAGACGGAAACAGATCCAGTTTCCGAAACGTCGTGTCCTCTATTACCTAGAATTCCGGATGATGGAAAAAGTCCAAAAACCCAGTAATTCTGTTTGTCATCCACCATCGTCAGAACCCTTTAGAATCTACAGGTACTGCAATGTTGAACTCCCATTCTACTATGCCCTCTGGCTACAGAAATCTTATTAAAGGTCGTTGTTCTGTGGTGTGTTGTGTCAGCGGTGTAGCCGTTTTAAAAATGTCGGTGTTATCACTTAAAAGGCAATGAAAAGAACATGGGTAGTGATCCAGGATTGGTATGAAGAGGGAAGATTAGTTTTCTTTAGATTAACTGATTTGTTATCTTAAAAACCAGGACGATGGATAAAGTCCAAAATCCCAACATATCAGTGTGTTATACACCATCGCCAGAAT
>NW_019735562.1:68093-88981 GCF_002891405.2 Cryptotermes secundus | reverse complement strand
AGTTGAAACATAGCAGCCTGCGAGTGTGCGACAACTAAGAAGTCAGCGAGCGGAAGACTTATTGTGTGCTTTCCAGACATAGTGATTGCTGTAGTACAGTTATACTCGGAGTGTGTATTTCAGGGAGACTTGTATAGCTCCCGCGTTATCAGTACGTGAAGACAAGTGAAGATTGTGTTACGAGATTTTGTTGTAGGGTTTGTAAAGTGTGGAAACCCGTAATATTGTGATCATTAATTATAGCCGTTATTTGTAGACTGTTAAATAAACCCAATTAACCATCTCTACGGCGTCTTCAGTAACGGAAACACGTTACAATACATTTCGTAATCCACTGTTACACGCACACACTAGTCCTCTCCTGGTAATGCAATTAAAACACAGGAAGTAGCGCTTCAGATCGCTCCAAATATTGCACACAATTACGTGTTTCAAATCTTCGCATGTCTTCTACAAACTTCTTGCTGCTGTCGCTGTTACTGTTACTTAAACACACTCAAATACTCCCCTCTCTTCTGTCTATAACTGTTGTTATATAGCCTCCGCACCGACCACACAGAAAACAGCCTATATTGTTGGAACGTGTTTACAGAGCGATAGCATAGCAACGGTTATGGCGCCGACCATATAGAAAACTCCGCACTCCCATTGTTGCCTTGCGTGTTTTCGGTCGCGAAGTGTTTAACGGTCAGTTACCTAGCAACGCTGTGTCCATCCACGTTACAACATTTATAATATTTTGACCTTTGTCAGATATGCACAGTTCTTAACACTGCATGGCTGTACAATTTCCGCCATTAACCGATGTTCTGGACGTGTTTCAGTTACATCGTTGTTCGGTTCGTGATATGTCTCTACTTGCATTGAATCTCCTAATAATCGTTGGTATTGCTTAAAGACGCAGATAAGCTACAAAGTAACTGAGGAAAACGCACTGTTTGGACTTCCTGATTCCAGTAACCAGTTGGCTTTTTCTTTCATTTCATAATCCCACCAATAACGAAACTGTCCATTTTTGGATTTATTACTCAACGTGGCGTCAGTATTTTCCATTAACCCTTTCAAACATGCAGTTCATCTGAATAATATATAAATGTACCGCCCCTACTTCAAAGAAACACTGCGTCTCTGTTACAGAGGCCTGCTGTGTAAGGAAGTAAGCCCTGTGTATCCCTGGAATCGTACGAATCACATAGCCACATTCTGTTGCCATCTCACTTAGGTGGTACATATAGTAACCACTACTTCTAAAGGGTTAGTTAGTTAGTTATTGGAGAGGGTGGGTTTTCCCATGCACTTAGACCAGTACTGGTCCATTGTGCTTCCCTCTATGATATTATACCAGTCTCTATACCCTACCGATATTGGTGCGTACCGTCAGTCCCGACCGAGCCAGCGAGTTCGGCCTCCACTGGCTTGGCGGTATCTGTAATGCTTCCCCCATATATCAGAGGCGTTAGAGACTACTGTTGGGCGGGAAACGTCCTTGAATTTGGCTCAGTGACCTCCTTTGGAGATGTGAGGTTCTTTTACATGCCGTAAAGCTACGACGCGGGACACACGGCTTAAAGTCCCTCCCGGAGGACTTGTTCCCTCAATTTTTCTGCCCTTAAAAATTCCACGACCTCCGCCGGGTTTGAACCCGCGTACCACGAGTCATGAGGTGGGTTAGATACGACTTTCTAATAAAATTGTACTTGCTGTTTTTATGTTTTGTACATAATAATGATTCGTTATATCTTCTTTCAAATGTCAATTTTTCACTTGTATATGCCACATCTCTTACCATATTTCGCGTATAGACCCGTTGGTGGGCAGAGACCTCGAAACGGACGAGTACAGCCGTTACTGCTCAATAGGCGGATAAACAAACACCCGTTTCTAAGCAACGGTCGGTAGAAAAGGTCCCGCGGAAACGATATCCAGTCTATCGCTAGGCAACCGCCCATGGCAACAATATAAGGATTGGTGGAGACGGTGTTTTCTGTTGGGTCCCCTTCGAGGTTATGTAATGTGGACACCAGCTGAGCTGCAGTCAGTTGTCCGCAGTTCACCTGAATAAAATGACGTGAAGTACCTGGATGATTGGTGAGAGTTCAGTTGTGAGGTGAAAGTCAGCCTGCGAAGAGAAGAGGAGGAGGTTCGTGTGAAATGACCTCCAGATTGTGAGCCAGTTATTGAGTTGTCAGTTGACAAGAGCTCTGCAGGGGCGGCTATGATCTGAAGGCGGGAATTTAAAAATCTGTTTCGTTCAAGCCGTTGCCAAGAAACGGCTAGTGAAGACTGTAATAAACTGAGGATACTAGTCTGTGTATGTCAGTGAACAGTAAAGTGTAGCTCCGAGTGGTGTATGCAAGTGGTCAATAAATCCATTATTGAAATATACCCTGTCAATTGTCACACACAAATCGTTTTAATTAAAATATGGCGCTTATATAGATATGGCTCTATACACACACAAATTGGGTGCGGTACAATAGACTTTTTATCGCCATTCATTTACATCGTCTTAAGGCCTGTTTAGAAGAGAAATAGTGCAAGTTCTGTATACAAGATTGTCTCCAACATAAACATCATTATATCCCCCCTATTGATATTCTCTTCATTGTATCTACTCTCCTCCCCAATTTTTACTCTCTTTTGTTTTAATCATCTTTGATTCCACACTGGACCATTGCACAAAGCCTATCATGAGCTCCATTAAAACGTTCGATGACAAAAAAGAGCCAGAAAAGTACCGTATGTTCGCACGTTTCATTCTCTTCCCTTTTTACCAGTAAGTGGCCCCAGTTTGCTTTTAGCGGTGTTTATTTATAACAGTGTGGTAGCTACTATGGTCGCGCTTGTCTTGGAACTAACCTACCCAGACAGACAGCTGAGGTGCGGGAGCACATAGAGGAAGTTTGGGTCCCAACACCACACAAGATGCACAACTTCTGGAAGTTTAATAAAAAAAGCGGATACTCTATTTTTTGTTGTTTTTATAATCCCCCTTTTCTATTTCCGTCTGCTCATTGAGTCGGTAATCCCTGTAAACGAAGCGAATTCCCGCAACCATTCATTAGCGCCGTGTTGACATTGTCCCCTGTCACAAAACTTTAAACGTTCTTTGTCTAAAGCAATATCCTACGCTGATAAGAACACATATAATGCTTGAATGTCGCAGTGGGACCTGTATTTATACTTGTAGCTCTCATTTTGCCGAAAGACTGAGGAAGCTGATGAAGGATCTAGGGCACGTACTTGATTTCCTTTTCTCGAAAGGAAAAGTCTTTGTCAGCTGAAAGAAAGTCAGATCCTTCAAAATCGCCGTGCTGCATATTTTTATGTAGGGATATCACGAGACAACAACAAAGAAAAGTCTGAAGTTCTTACGACCGTGGCAATGAACATTACCCTTGCCGGGTTATGATGTAGTGTACCAGACTGCTGCTGGCGCTGCTACACAAATTCCAGAAGACAGCATTAGTAACGAAGAAAATATTTATAATTGATATTTCAATCCCATTAAGTAGCAGTGTTCAGAAACATACTGTCGCGTGTTGGCTGTATTACGTGACAAATAACTTCACGTAGGTCAAGGATGCAGCGAATGTTTATTCTCCTTCGCTTCTACACATATAATGTCACAATTCATCCTGCTGTAGTCGCTTCTCGACTTCACTCGGCGAATGCTAGACTTCAGCTGTCTTCAACGGCGATTATATGAAGACTGACTCGGCGAGTGCATTCAACCCCCTTATGTAGGCGCGTTCCGGACTGGATAGAACGCACCAGTTTCAACAGTCTTGTTTCTGCTCTTTCGACAATCCGTTGTTACGCAACGAACTTTCCATATCTGGAGAACGCGTTTGTTGATTCTGCAATTCCTACGCAACGGCCCACTGTTACTGCATTACCAATACACGTTATAATACTTAATAAATAATGCATATATTTTGTATGAGAAATCAAGACACGTGGATATTTGAAGAGCTGATGGGCTGTGTAATTAAAATCAGCTACAGGAATAATTCTATACCGTCTGGCTTACCTTCAAGAATTAGAATCGCAGAAAATGCTTTCAGTACATAGGACAATTTGATTTGTTGGGTCCGTGTCATATTAAATTGTAGCATCATGTTGCACTGCATAGATCTAACTTTGCCGCCTATGTGCAACGTCACTGCACCAGAATTGCACATGGACGACAAAAATTTGGAACTCAGAAAAATAAGATAAGTCTGAGAGTCTGTCGGCTGTGGGGAAGTATTTGCACCCGTTTTGTTTCCTTGTTCTCAAAGACTGTTTGTGTAGATTAATGTGTTTCGTGTGGTTTTAAGTCAGCAGGGTTGCAATTACCCAGCCCTACTCTTTCGCTGCGAGGCACGTACAACTTGTACATAGAGCCCGCAGAATAATAAACTCGCTCCCTGCTACAAGGACAATACGTGGGGCAGACATGTGTTCACGACGTCTAGCCAAATAGGGCACGAACATTCCCTCTCCGATCTTGTCCGTTAGTCATGTTCGATCTAACATACATTTCACTCCATCGTGTGTGATTCAGCGTCGTTGGGCAAGGCACAGATTCAGCCATGTTTCTGCGCATATGCAAACAGGTCTGAAATTAATTACGAAATGATATTGTCAGCTAATGAGGGGACACGCGGTAGCTTAGTTGGTTGAGGCAGTATGCTACAAGCCGGAAGTTCGCGGATTTAAGTCGCGCTGAGATCATTGGACTTTTTTTTTAATTTACCTAATCCTTCCAGCCGCACTATGGCCTTGGCGTCGACTCAGACTAACAGAAATGAGTACCAGGAATATTCTTGGGGATAAAGGCGGCCGGTGCGTAGGGCTGAGAACCTTGCCGCCATATGTGAGCCGATTGTCTAGAAAATGTGGGAACCTCAACATCTCACAACCCTATGGGCCTCCACGGCCTGTTACAGGGATAGCTTTACTTTTATTGTCACCTAATGCTTTTTCATGAAATCGAAGGATACTCTGTGAAATGAATACTTGGATGGGGTCAGTGAACAGTGTAGGCAATACTCGTATAAGCTCCATTGCAGGTCACATCGTAAATGTTGTGCCCCCAGTTCGAAAATTTAGCTGGATGTCATTTTCAGGAAATGTGTGTATGTAAGTCTAGCAAATGGGAAACTCGTATAAAAGCAACGGTTTACAAGTACGGCCATGGTTTGTGTCGTGGATAACGCAGATTGTGAGAAGGAACCAGGTTTGAAATTTCCTTGCGATCATGGCCTTTCTTTCTGGTAGCTGGGTGCTTTTACGATACAGAGGTAGAAGGAAAAGAAAATAGAACAGTGGAGAGGAGACAAAAGAAAAGAGAATGAAAGAAAATGAATGCAAGGGGAGGAAAAAGAGAGTGAAAGTGATGGTTGATGATGAAAGAGCAGTAAAATATTGAAGAGGGAAGAGGACAACAAATAGAAGAGGAAAGGATGGGAGATGAGAGAAGGCGAGATAGTGGAAAAAATAAAAATGTGGAGGATGGAAAAGAATAAACGGCGAGAGAAAAGGAAAGGAATGGGTAATAATAAAAAGGAAAACGAGGAAAGATGAGAAAAGGAGAGTGAATGGGAAAGAATAGAATGGAAAAGGAGAACAGTGGAGAGAAAATGAAGATAAATTGAGCTGGACGAAAGAAGAGAGAGGAGAAATAAATATCATGCTTTGTTGTGCCCTGTTCGCTGTGTTTAACTGGAACACGGCAAGGAATATTGTTTCACTAAATGCGACGAGAGCAGAGCTTAGCTTCAGAGCGACCGGTTCATACAGAACCTTTTTCTAGTTAAACTTTCCGGAGAGAATGTTTTAGTAAGCATCACCCACTTCTATCATCAGCAAGTGAAGACATTTGCGTTCCATTCATAACATCCCCGCCCCAGTGGAGTGGGCACTTTGCCCGCAGGAAGTCGGGCGGAGCACACCCCCGCACACGTGCGCCCGGGACGGCAGCACTTCCTAAATCATCATTATCATCCGTCATGGAAGTCTGCCAGAATTATGTGCCTGGCAGGCTCGCCGGAAATGGCGTCACTTATGACCAAAATATAATGCAAAATGCGGCACTGGAAAGTTGGCATAGGTAACTTTACGTGCACAATCATACGAATTTACTCAGTGTTGTAGATATATTTCTGTAGTTCATTCTCCAAACGAAACCCACTGAACTACGTTATACATAATGTTTCCATTAAAGTTGGCGTCTTTTCCTCGCGTACACTTATGAAGGCATCGCTTCTACATTTTCCAGTGAAATACAAAAGAGTTGAAGCGTAATTGGCTAATTAAGGACGCTGTATCAACTGTACTACGATTTAACTTCAAATGGTACTAGAGTATTGCATCGTGTAGAGCTGCTACTGGGTAACGGCCTAAAGAAAAACAACGAAAAACAGATTCTTAAGCAAGTACTCGTATAAGTAGCCGTGGCTTGGTAACACATTCGCAAACAAACTTGTTCCCACGGAATAGATTGGAGTAGAAAAATGAGCGGTAATTTATTGAAGGTATTTGACTGAAGGAATGAAGAATTCAAAGTAACATATGCTAGGATAGTCGGTGTCCTGCCCGAGATTGGAACGTAACATATGTTCTGCCCCAAGCATTCTTAATCTTAACACTAGACATAAATAAGTGGTTAGCCTCACACTCTGGCCCGTTTTACCCCCGGGGAAAAGCCCTGTGTACCCATTGGCAAGGAAGCCAGACGGGCCCCAGAGCTGGTCTGGAAGAAGAGAAGATTCCTTGCTCCTCTCAGGGATGGTTCAGGCCGTAACCACTAATTTTCGGGCTCATAAAAAGGAATTTTTACTTCTGAGTTGAGAAACGAAATTGTCTTTTCGGTATATTGCGCAGTGCAGTATTCCATGGTTGCTTGAACATGTACAACCAGCGTTCTCGGACTTGACACAGTCCTTCTGACTTGGAATGTAATACGTTCTCACTACACAGCCCGAAACCACAAGTTCCAGAAATCGTACGGAACAGAATGTTTAGACAGAAACTGGAATGCTTGTATACACACGTTGAGTTCATCGCCCCCCCCCTCCCCAGAGTGGCGATCGGGGCCCACCAATGCCTGCCCTTGACTGCTTCGTCATTTCACCATCTGAGACTTTAATAAAAGAAACAGATAAAGAAGCAGCAGAAGGCTTTTGACCCGTGCCTCATTGTTGTCGGCTATTGGTTGCTGACCGCCGCGAGGTACAGCAGAGCCTGCGGGCTGCATTTCATTATCCAGGACTGACTGCTTGCCCTGAACACTTTGTAACCAAGTACACTCGCTGCACACAACAAGCGTGACACGGGTACTTTGCTCAATATAAGAGAAGGGATTTTAGTTCTGTCTCACTTTTAGCTCTGCATAACTCATGCTGCTGTAACGTCACTAAGTTCACCTTCCGAGCTTGTAGGAGCTAATGCCTTTTGTTCACGTACGGACTGTCTCAGCAGTGGTCAGGATAGATCGGTCAGTATAGTGACCACGCTCTGCACCGGGCTAGTTCGCTNTGTCCGGTTCAAATCTCAGCCGAAACACGGCTGATGGGTCTTCTCATGCCCTCCATGTAAATATCAGGATAATACTTTTAAGTTAGGCCACGGTCTCTTCCACGCCTTTCCGAATTATTCACTCATCAAATCATTTCACGGTATATATAGTCTGATTTGCAGAGAGTGTCGTTAAATAAACCACAAATTAATAAAGCCGATTTTTCTGTTCGCCGCAGCCTCCTACCAAAGGTCATCGGGGATTCTTTCCCCTGGAGAAGGCGGCTGTCCTTTCACCTATATTTTGTGCCCATATTAGGAATGCATGGAGTTATGGCTTCGCTCCCCCATATCTTCATGGGGTCATCTTAATTGAACACAAAGGCAGCTTCACCTTTTATTGTCTCCGGATCTATTTCAGGGAAGGAAGGAGCTGTTTCAGTTTCACGGTCGTGGAGCCTGACGAGAAAAATAACGTAAATCCTGAAGCAAAAGTCGGTTCTCTAGATAAAGGCGATAGAGGTTAGTCGCTGGCTCCCACCGCGGCGGCCCGGGTTCGATCCCGGATCTGGTCAAGTACTTCGGTTTCCCCTGCCAATCTTCATTCCACCAATTGCTCCACAATCACCCTCACCTATCATCTGGGGCTGGTACAATAGGCCAGAAGTGGCCGCAGTACAAGGGACTTAGTCCCACCCCACTAGCAATAAAAAATGTTCATTGTATGGTGGACAGGATCTCTCGTGTGAGGTACACCTGAAACAGCCCTGCGCCTCGTGTCGAGAGTTGACTGTACTGTTCTCCCATTGTGATTGCTTTCATATAGCGATTGGTATATTAGTGTATTCAGAATGTCCTGTGATCTCGCTCAGCCATCGCTAATAATCTCATTAAAAGGAGAAGGAAACCAGTACGAAACGCATGTCAGTGTAATGACAGCCATATGTTTGCAGACGGAAGTGCATCCGCCCCTCGTAACGCTGCGTATATCAGATAGAAGTATACCTCAGTGTAAAAGGTAAAATTGTCCCTGTGCTTAACTAATTAAGCACTGCGCCGTGAAGGCGTTTGGGGGAGTGGCTGTATGGATCCACATTTTATTGACCTCGGCATTAGCTGGAGGTGAGTGGTCAGCTTCACACCCCGGCCGCTTTACCCCAGGAAAAGAGACCCCGGTACCCACTGGATAGGAGGTTGGGGGGGGGCCCAGAGCCGGTCTGGGCGGCGTGGAGAAGGTACAGGGTCACGTTGTTATACTAGCAGAAGTACTCTCTTTTTTTCGCCCGGGATATTGTTGTTTCGTTGTCAGTATCATAATATTCAGAGCGAACTACTTAACATTATCACGTGGAATAGCTCTTTTATTATTCACCGCATAAGGAATTGCTTCAGATAAAATATGCGCTGAAGAATGCCGTCTTCTGGGATGTGGTGCCATAAAGATGTCGTGTGAACCGACGTTTCGGAGGAACATATCGCCACCATCTTCAGGGTAGAAAAAACCCGCTAGCGAGAAACCAGCGTGAGCACATTGCTGCTCCGAAACGTCGGTTTACACAATATCTTTATGGCACCACATCCCAGAAGAAGGCATTCTTTACAGTCACCGCTGCGAAAACATCAAACATTACAAAATACGTGAGGTCTCAAGGGGGGGCACATAATGTGTGAAAAGAGATTATTTTTACGTTGTGTCCTTTTACAATGTATCAGGGCCAACTTTGTCTTTCTAAATCGATCTTAAATTTTTTGTTCCCGCAAAAATTATACAGCAAATCAACATGAATCCGATGACCGTAAACTGAGTACAATTCCGTTAATATGTATGTACCTGCATTCAAAGCACAAGAGTGACCGGTCAGTTTACTGCTTCCCCAGACTGGCAAAGCTTAGCAGCGAGTCACAGCTCACTCTTGTGCTTCCAGTCTCGATATCGCACGAGCGGTACTTTGGTTCGTATTAAACTGCTCTGCAATTTTTGTGGAAGTGAAAGAACTCAGTATTCTATTTAGAAGCCTGAAGTTGAGACTGATATCTCGTAGAAAAATGGAAGATATGAACCACATGTTTCACGCTGCATGTGTCCTTCTTGAAATTACGCATTATTTTTTCCCTGAAGCTTCGCCTGATGCCGTGGATAATCAAGTAGTTGTTAGAAGTTGTTCGTCTTGTGTATTATCTAAAATATTGTTGACGGAATAACACGAAATAACGTATTAATTGTTAATGATCTTACTTACTTATGGAGCGGAACCCTTCTGGAAGAGCAGCCAATTCTGCAGCTACTGAAGAATTTCCCAGCATTTTATGGAACCTGAAAGTTCATTACCGTGTTCACAAGAGCCGTCTACTGGTGCCTATCCTGATCCAGATCAATCCAATCCATACCATCCCATCCTATCTCTCTAAGATCCATTTTAATATTGTCCACCCACCTACGCCTTGGTCTTCCCAGTAGTCTCCTTCGTTCTAGCTTTGCCACCAATATCCTATATGCTTTTCTTTTCTCCCCATTCATGCTACATGTCCTGCCCACCTCATCCTTCTTAATGAACGTTCGGTCATAATAAGATTTGATTGCTTGGTAAAAATGCAAAACAATGGAGAAAATGGACAGATCCCCGTTGTTGGTATTAGGACGCTACTGCAGAAGCAGTTAGGAGACACGGAACCACCAGTCTTAGCAGTGTGGCCTGCAGTCGTCGGCAGGGCATAATTACTTACTTCACTAATGCATCCACTCCGCTTTCTTTTAGCAGGGAAAGAGTGGTGATGTTGGAAATGGGGAGAATTTCGGCTTCTCAGGCAAAAAACAAAAATTCATTCTCGATCTCACGGTGTAATTTTGAAAGCCATCCACAGGAAAGTTCATTGAATATGCAACAAACTTCATGTAAGCATATGGCGTTTATGGGCTCTGTTAGGCACCGAAGGAGGTAGCGATAAGTAAATTTCATTCATGGAGAAACATTCATCTCGGTATTTTAGTAGATTCTGACGACGGTGGATGACGCACAGAATTACTGGGTTTTTATGGACTTTTTCATCATCTGGTATTCTAGGTAATAGACGACACGAGGTTTCGGAAACTGGATCTGTTTCCGTCTTCGGGTGAGAAAGGGAGACACCTACTCAGTTGGGCTCCTGAGCTAATCCAGTGATTGAGATTAGCTTTTCTAAGGGGCCCAACTGAGTAGATGTCTTCCTTTCTCACCTGAAGACGGAAACAGATCCAGTTTCCGAAAAGTCGTGTTCTCTATTACCTAGGGTGTCCTATTACCTAGAATCCCGGACGATGGAAAAAGTTAAAAAAAAACCAGTAATTCTGTGTGCCAGTATTTCAGATTTCGAAGGAGAAGAAACTGAAATTAAGTCGAAGAGTTCTGTCTTCTGGAATATGACGCCGTGTAGTCACTTGAAAGTCAACCGAAATTTCGGAGGAACATCTCCCCTCCATCTTCAGGGTCGAGGAAGAAGCCAAGCAAGAAATCAACGTGAAGCAGGTGGCAATCTCTATCGGTTTCTTACTCCGCTTATTCTTCGACCCTGAAGATGGAGGCGACATGTCCCTCTGTAACGTCGGTTGACTTTCAACAGACTGCACGGCGTTATGAAGCCGGGATAGCGCAGTCAGTATAGAGACTGGCTACGGGCTGGACGACCTAGGGATCGATATTCAAGTCCCCTTACGTTCATAAATTGTCTCTTCTCCAAATCGTCCAGACCGGCTCTGGGGTTCACCCAACCTCCTATTCATTGGGTACCGGGGGCCTTTCTCCGATGGTAAAGCGGCTGGGGAGTGAAGCTGACCACTCACCTCAAGCTAGTGCCGAGGTCAAGAAAATGCAGGTCTCTACGTCAACTCTCCCATACGCCTTCCTGGCGTAGTGCTTAAGCAGTTAAGCACAGGGATAACGTTACCCCTTTTTCCCCATTTTTGTTTATTTTCGTAAGTCGTATCATGTATTTCAGCCTTCTAAAAAGACAGCTCTATGATTACGGCATATCTGTGGATCCCAACATCAGACTAGATAAAATGAAATACGCGAATTCTACATTTGGTCATTTTCGCACACATTTTGTGAACTTCGACATAGAGAGGGGAGTCCGGATAGCGCATTCTGTATAGCGAAGGGCTGTGGGCTGGACTCTCGAGGAACGGGATCGAAACCCGGCTCGGGCAAGAGATTTTTCTTTTTTTTCCAGAGCGTCCGTCTCTGCCCTGGGCCCCACCTAACATTATCCAGTTGTACCGGTAATTCTTTTCCCGAGGGTAAAACGGAGTACTCACTTTCATCTACCGCCGGGGTTAGGAATGCTGGCGCTATACCTCCACTCCCCCATATATCTTCATGGTCTGATGTTAAATTAAGAATAGGGACAACTTTACATCAACTGCTACATATGATGACATAAAGGAACATTTCATAAACTGAGTTAGCAAAAGGGTAGTTTCTCGTGAGTTCAGCAGCCAGCGCGGGGGTTTTATTGCAGTGAAATACCGCGCTTACAAGACCGAGGTCTGATGGGAATGGGGAGGTTTAAGGGCGCCGTGACCTCTTCGTTTACATATTCCGCTTTTGTTTCATTATCTCAGAAACATAAACAGAAATTGTGTAGGACATAAAATATGTTTTTTTCTCTGTTACTCCCGTTGAAACACCGTTCTCTCCGATAAATATTGAGTTATACAAAGTTTATACGCAGACGCGAGCAGAAACGCGTGTAGGGCTTCAGTAGAACGCGGGTTTTCCGAATTAATTAACGATAGATGTGATTCGGATAATCGAAAATTAGGATAATTTGATTAAATTCTTACCCGTGAAAAACATTATTATAACACTCTTACAGAGTAGTGTGCTATCATAATAAACACAATAAAGTATTCAAATACGTGAAACATTAAGAGTTAATAAAAGTAATTATAAATTAACTTTGTGAAACACTTTATATGAAAATTCCAAAAATGATGCTTGTTTAGCAGGCGCATTTTTTGGGTGTGGTGATTCGGTTAATTGGCATTTCGGGTAATCGGCAGTCTCCATTGTTCTTTATTCTTGTCTAATTTTAATCAGAACCAGAACTGGAACTTGACCGCAAATTTTAGGCTGAAAACCCACTGACGCGACTAGCCTTTCTTTGTCGCGCGCGTCCGTTAGTTGTACATATTAGGCGTGCGACAGCTCTGCCGCCTGTGTGCCGCGTTCCAAAACTTAACCGCGCGCGGCTTGTCGCGTCAGTGGGTTTTCAGCCTTACAGTCGGACGGGCGGGAGGACGGAGAGACAGACACATATCGAAGCTAAGAGTCTTGTGTTTTCTTTTTAACTCTTCTTTGCGAACGTGCTAAAACCGCAGACCCATAAACCACACACCCGCAGTTGAAGGTACTGGAACAGCAGAAACAAAGAGGCCATTGAAATCTACAGCTGTCGAGGGTTGATATACATGCAAAAAGTGGTGCAATCATATTGCACGGGCTTTCTCATATAGGTACTATAGATATAGTTTTATTTATGGAGATAGTTTTCATGAATTAGTACATTTTACCCCAAATCGTGAAGCTATTTACGGGAATATGGTTACTTTGTGTTCCGGAACCCATCTGAAAAGCCCCTGTTCTTCGAGCTAGAATGTAAGATTCACCGAACACGAACCCAGGTTCCACGTACCCTTAAATACCGAATATAGTAAATCGGATTTTTCGAGCCGTCCAGACTCTAATGAAGTGTATTCGTTCATTCATCAGTAATCTGTCAGACGACAGGCCTACAGTCTCTTCCAAAACAGTTCCTCCACTTAACGTGATCCAGAGCTTTCTCCTTCAAATGAAAATATCCTCTTCTGTCCCCAAGGTCATCCAGCATCTTCTTACGTCTTCTTCCTCGTCTTCTGGTTCGCATACATGGTATCTCTGTTTTTGGAAAGAGACTATCCAGGAAAAGTGATAATGTGGTAGTTTTTCCATTTGCTTTCCACATCGCAGTACAACAGCCTTTGAAACCGCTCTGGTCACGCCTGTTGCTATACGAACTTGAACCATCTCGAGCATCATTTGCTCTGTGCTTCAAGTCGCTGCTGATGACGCTGCTTCCGGCGTCAGTTTTTGGTGTCTCTCTTCGTGATGCTTACCCTTTGACCTGTCCAGCAAGGGAGGCCCTGCCAGTAGCTACGCTACCGCTGGTATAGCTCTCAGGGAACTTGGCATACTCAAACCCCCTCACCACGATAAGGTGGAGACAGCAACGAGGGGGGAAGTGTATATATAGGCAGAAAGAATGATATTCCGAAAATCATTTTGTGTTATTCAAGGGCGATGAAAATTTGTAAATTCTTCGAAGGCTCTACGTCGGCTTTCTTCGCGTTCACAATTCATTCTCACGTTACATGTATGAAGCAGTGACTTTACATCGGGAGAGCAGGAAAGTTTTTATGTGGATACTAGGGTTCAGTGTCTTGCTCCGTCATGGCGAGATGAGACAGCAAGGTCCTCTCTTGTTGTCAGCTTCAGCGTTGACAGACGGAAAGCCCTCCGATCTTCCAAACGTCTCTTCCTCCTTAGTTTCGTACATTACCTCTCTATCTTCTGTCCCTAGATGCCTCTTCCCTCTGTTCTTCACACGTCTATTATAGTTCTGTTTTTTACTTATTAATCTTACGAACGCGAGAAAGAGAATTTTTACCTCTTACAAAATGGGATTTTTTGTAGAATTGAATCGTTTATGGGGCCTCTTCTTCGCCTGCCATGACCAGGCTCTTAGGGCTGCAGATGCTTCAGGTTCAAACAAGAGTGGAAATTTCTTGCTTATGACCAGAGGAAACGTGACCCCCGGAACGCTTTTAACAATAATGGTATAATGTGATGATGAGTGACAAATTATCGTGTCATGAAAGAGTTTCGCCTCCATCATAATAATCTGAAATTATATCTGAATTATATTAGCCTAAGGAAGTACTCAGCCGGTCACGGTAGCCGAGCGGTCTAAGGCATGCACTGTCTTCGCTCGCTCGGAAGCCGGGATCGTGGGTTCGAATCCCACTCAGGGCATGGATGTTTGTATGCGTTTTTCTGTGTTTGTGTACAGGTAGAGGCCTTGCGACGAGCTGATCACCCGCCCAAGGAGTCCTACCGAATGTGTTAGATCTAGAAAAACCGAAATGAACGGAGAAGTTCATGGAGGTAGGCCTAGGCCCACTGGGGTTGTAGTGCCAAGGGGGGGGGGAAGGAAGTATTTATTTTCGTTTTTCATTGGCATATCTTTAGCAAAATAATCCATTTTTATTTATACGCATATAAATTATTCAAAATTATCAGAATCTATAGACTCAGATAACAAATTGCTGTGGCTCAGCACTTGGCTTGTATTCAGACATACCTGGCTCAAACCTCGACCAGTGAACCAGCTAACCTAGCTGGAAGTTAAATGGGGCTTCCCAGTCCATCAAGGCAAACGCTAGGTTAACATGTAAGATAAATCCTTACCAACCTATTATAATTGGTGATCTTTCCAGCTTAGTGACACAGTCTGCAATTTCTGTAATGAATACTGGATAGTTGTATTATTTAAGAGGATATACAATATATATCATTTATAAAAATAATAATAGACAACCCTGTAACAGTCCGTGGAGGTTCTTGGGATTGTGAGACGTCGAGGCTCTCACACTTTATAGATGTGTGGATCACAGATGGCGGTAAGGTTGTTAGCTTTACGCTCCAGCCGTCCTTTTACCCCCAAAGAAGATTCCTCGTACTGATCTCTGTTAGAGGTTCGGTTGACCCCAGGGCCATAGAGAGGCTGGAAGAATTAGGCCAATTGAAAAATCTAATGACCTCATCGGGAATTGAACCCATGACCTTCCGGCTTGTAGCGTAGTGCCTCAACCAACTACGCTATCGCGTGCCCTATATATGTTTCAGACATGCAAAGGCCGTGCCGTGCAGTGACGATGGTACATTTATACAATCATTATGTTTGTGGACATTAACCATCGTCCTGTTTACTTTTCCAAACACAGCTTATCGGAGACTGGATTCGAGCCCGCGTCCACGTGGGATTTCTCATGCTTCTTGTTCTTGACTCTAGCTATAACCTCGCGCGAACCGAACAGAGAACACTCAGTGAACAGTATGTGTATTCGTCTGTTGTAATCCTCGTATCCGTTGTCACGGGAACGCATGTTCACGTTGCTATGCAAAACCAAACTCCCCTTGTCTAGCAATGGACATCTATTATTGTTGACAGCGTAATACTCGGGAAAGTGTTAGGCAGATCGTCACCTAGCAATGCCCGCCTTCTCTCACTTTACTATTCCGGCTTTCAGGCGTCATGTCACAATATATATACATTGTTTACACCATATTCCGTGCACCCCCCGCCATCTGTTGAGAGATGCTTCGTATATTAGTGCATGAACACCGGAAGTATATTGCAAATGGAACCTACTAACTTCCTAATGATGAATTAGCAGCTTTCGTCGCCAATTGATGATAGCGCATCTGTCTTCCAATAACGGATGGAGTATAATAATTCGTGACGGTTTAAGAAAAATCATGATGAATGGATGAGGCGTAGACATAGGGAAATTAGCTGAGGTCTGTGTGTTTTTCAGCTGCAAGTTGTGGTACTACTGATCGGTTGGTGGGATTTTCCCATATAATTAGATCCAAATGGTCACATCAGGGCACCGTACTTCAGAACTTGTAACATTACTTTGAACATATATTTTTAGAGATGAAATGTTTTGATAGGACTTGTGCCGAAAGTTTTGTTACGTAAAGTTCAAGAAGAAATTAAATGCCAGGCTAAGATCATGACTTGAATGAGACTTTCTTCTGCCTCTCTCTCTCTCTCTCTCTGATTTATGCTTTCCCTTTTTTCCCTTTGTTTC
Source organism: Cryptotermes secundus (assembly GCF_002891405.2). NCBI lineage: Eukaryota > Metazoa > Arthropoda > Insecta > Blattodea > Kalotermitidae > Cryptotermes > Cryptotermes secundus. The sequence continues at coordinate 72,588 of NW_019735562.1, read as the reverse complement.
TTTCTCAGCCGCTCTCAATTTTCATTCCGTCAGAAGATTTAAGTAATTTATTTCAACAGAGTTGATATATTTTATTTTGTTTTGTTTTATTTAGAGAAATTCACAGTTCTTTCAATTTCTTTTCTTTTCTTAGTGAAACTTTCTCCTCTGTTTTAATTAATGGTGTACTGATTTTAGTGAAATGTTTTACTAATGTCATTATCACTGTTGTAACGCTCATATATTCAATTAAAAATGTAATACAATAAATATTTTAATAAAAATTATTCAGTTACTTCGTGTTTCGTCCCTTAGGCTGTCATCATATTCGTACAAATAATTATTAAAGGTTATTTCCCTTTCATAATTGGTTACAAGGCACTGAATATGACTTACGGTGGAAAACATGTTGAACCGCTGATTTATATATTGATTTAAATATTTATTGCTCTGGATGATACTTTTTAGAATTAATTGGATATCTTCATGATGACGCATCTGTATACAGATGACAACACAGCAAAAGGCGGACCCAGTATGTATGTCCGTATACAGAGTGGGGATTCCTTGAGCGCTGTGGTCGAGTGTACTGCACTACAACTTCTATGAGGAAGAACCGAAACACGAGTCTTGTCTCGAATACCGGCTCTCCTGACTGGCTGGTTTCTTGGTTTTCTTCAGTTTTTCCACTCTGGATAGTATCTGAAATTGGCCCAAGATAGTTTAGTTCCAATTCGTTGTCCACAAATCCGGCCATTCGGTCATATATATTCTGAGCTATTGACATTGTCGTTAAATACAGGCTTCGAACCCGCGTTCGAGTTTTAGTTCCGAGTTCAACTGCCCTCATCCCGAGGGAAAACTTTTTCTTAGGTGCAGTTCAAAGACGGTGGATGAGGTTCATGAAACAGACTTCTTGCCCTTTCTTCGCTCCGGATGAAGATAAAGCTACTGCCCGATGGTATCTTCAGGTACTTATGTTTGCATTGACAACTGTGTACTTCGTTCTGTCCTCCTGTTCTTTTCATTTTGAAGTATCATGAAAAGTGCAGCGCGTTCTGAGTGTGTACTTGTTCCCCTGCACTTGACCGTCTGCTGGCGGCGAAGGTTCCCCGTCTCCTCATGCAAGCACTCGTTTCAAGTGCGTTGTGTGCTGCCTACCGGACGTGACGCAGGGACAGTCGAGTAGAGAGGCACTTAAGCTTTTATCTACCCTGTCTCTTTCTCAAGAACACAAGTTGAAGGGTTGACAAGATCAGGCTTCCAAGAAGTGCACCGCTAGGAAACGTGCTAGTTCTCGGCTCACCCCATGTTTCCCATGAGACAGAAGTGATCACCCTGCTCCTTGTTCATTTCTATTAATGATATCTCATTTCAGGATTTTCCTTACGCGTAATCTGAATATTGTAGGCCATTTTGTACACCATTTTAATTCTCTTAAATATTCAAAGTTGACAATAAACTTCGCCGACAAAGCGGCGATCGCTCGGTAGGTATAGTTCGCTTGCGGACTAAAATCACCAAGTTTTTTGTTTTGTTGTTGTTTGTTGGCACTCACAGCTGTAATTAGTCATATGATAATTTCTGAAACCTGCATACAAATTTTAGTCGTGAGTTTGGTAGACATAGGCATTTTTGTGATTTATTTTACTGCACCCTCAGTATCTAAACCATATAACGTATTATGGGACGAATGACGAATTGCAAAGATTCTGAAGGAAGGTTTCGTGCCGTATTAGAGCTACTATTCTGGAATTTTCCTGGAAGGACTGAAGAAGACCACGAAAAATGTCAGAGCATCGGGTGTGTCTGACGCCATTCGAAGCGAACACAGATCAAGAGTGGCGCCGCTGGTGGGAAATTGAATTGCAGTGGGAGGGCATGCAATGGATTTGGCAGTTTCTTGTGGTGAACATCTTGATCAGCTGAGCAACTATTAGCTATTAAAAGGCACTCCGCTCCGTTGAGTTAGCAAGGGCTGGTCTAGGCCTACCCCCTATGCATGTACATCCAATCATTCATACATTCATAGCTAGTCCAGTGTTTCTCAACTTGCGGTTAACATCCGGGCTTATTTCTATGTCGGCCCTCAGTATCAAGTTAACCTCAAGATACAGAAAAATCACGATTTAAAAAAAATACTATCGTTTCATTTTATTCACACATCATTACTGCGTAAGAGAATTATAGTTGCATTATTTCGGTAGTATAAAAAGGTACAGTTGTCCCTTTGCTTAACTAATTAACTACTACACCATGAACGCATGTGGGGCGGGTGGGTGGACTTATAGATCCACATTCTTTTGACCTCAGCACTAATTGGAGGTGAGTGGTCACCTTTACGACCCTTCCGCTTTTCCCTCGGAGAGAGAGAGCCTCCAGTACCCATTGGATAGGAGACTGGGTGGGCCCCGTGGAGAAGAGAAAATTCTTGAACCTACCGGGACTCGAATTCCGACCCATCGGTGGTGCGGCCCTTAGGCAGTTCATATACTGTCTATGCTATCCCGGTTCTGTGTGTCTGTGAGCAACTGCTGTTGCTAATACCGTTTTGTCCACTCTGACATTATATAAGAACTTTAGTTTTAACCAACCCCACTGCTGCTTCTGAAATCACAGCCTCAGTCAAATGCCGGAGCATGGCCTTATCACTTCTGCCGTCGCTGTCTCCCCTGTGTTCTTAAGTCTGTCAGCAAATGTGCAGATCGTGTTTGCCCTTCGGTAACTGCGGGCAAACAGTCCGCCTTCACGGTCCAAATGCCCTAATTTGGGAAATGGTAACTGTAGCCGAGTGGTGTAAGGCATGTACTGTCTTCGCTCGCTCGGACGCCGGGATCGTGGGTTCGAATCCCAAACAAGGCATGGGTCTTTGGTGTCAATTGACCTAATCCTACCAGCGGCACTATGGCCCTGGGGTCGACTCAGCCTCTAACAGAAATGAGTACCAGGAATCTTCCTTGGGGGGTTAAGGTCGGCGAGTAAGGCTGACAACCTTACCGCCATCTATGAGCCGATTGTCTAGAGAAAATGTGGGAGCCTCAACGTCTCACAACCCTATGGGCCTCCATGACCTGTTACGAGGGATAGCTTTACCTTTTACATATGTGTTTATTCTGTGTTTGTATTGTCCTGTGTTTAGGTAGAGGCCTTGCGACGTGCTGATCACTCGTCCAGGAGTCCTACCGTCTGTAAAATTATCATGAAACTGAAGATCAGAGGCCTGGGCCCAAGGGGGTTGTAATGCCAATGGAAGAAAAAAATAGTCCACAGAGCAATTAGGAGAGACAGACTTTGGCACTACAACCAGTAACTGGTTAATTTATTTTTTAAGAATTTGTGCAGTATCATTTACAGAGGAGAGCATAAAATTTCAGGCAAGATTTGGACACCAGTGACACGTAATTATTTCTTGCATTCAAAGTGAGGATTTGAATCCGCCTGTATTGTTGCTTTCGCTGTGCGTTACGCATCAGACCCCAAGACCAACAATTGCTCTACATCACAGACAGTCGTTAGTCGTTTCTATGGAGTTTATCGTCCGAAAGAGAAATGTTACTTGTATCCATTCAGCGTGTAACAGTACAGACGTGGTCCAATATTTTACGTTTAATTATTTACGCTGGTTACGCGGGCCTGTATAACTAAACCGAACATGTACCCGTTTCAGCTGATGCTACTGGATAGCAGACAGCAATTCCTCGTTTAAATGTCCGGAATATGTAAAGCAGCAGTGCGCGTATACGGCTATAATTATTCGCAGTTGCTCAGTAGCATTCACTTTGATGTTCATACTTGTACAGTGGGTTCTTTGTAAAGTATTCATTTGTCTGCTATTACCTTGCTGCGCTAGCGTAATTAATGGCGCGGGACCTGCACTATGTAATGAAAAGCGGACATTTGTTTTGCTAGAAATTGTCCTTCCTGGCAGCTTAACTCTGCTGATAGCACTTGGTTCAATACTGTGCACATGTATGTGTGTGTATTCCTGTCAAGTGTCGGCACAACAAACTACAGTGAAAATATGTTGAACGGGTATTACAGTATGCACTGCTGCTGAAACAATTTAATGTGATATCTTTGGCACGCGGTAGCGTAGTTGGTTGAGGTACTGTGTTACAAACCTGGAGGTTCCGGGTTCGAAACTTGATGAGATCATTGTATTTTATAACTTATCTAATCCTCCCAGCCGCATTGTGGCCCCTGGGGCCTACTCAGCCTATAACAGAAACAAGTATCAGGAATCTTCCTGGGAGGGTTAAGGTAGGACTGACAAACTGACCGCCATCTATGAGCCGATTGTCCAGAGAAAATGTGGGAACTTCGACCTCTTACAAACCTATGGGTTCTTGCTGTGAGAACAGAGTCCTGCACATTAAAACACGTTAACCATTAATTCAAATACGGTGTAGAAATAATTGTGTATTGTGACATGTTGACCCCTACCTCCCCAGCGGTGCGTGGCGGTGGCGTAACGCTCGCGTTCTTACGGTAATAGGCGAGTTCCCGCCCCGCCACT
>NW_019735562.1:0-66527 GCF_002891405.2 Cryptotermes secundus | reverse complement strand
GATGCACAGTGCGTATCGATCAGTTCGAGTTCGAGTTCCAGTGTGGCTACCGCCGAAGACATTCCGAGTTATAAAGTAACAGCCAGCCGACTACAAGTTGGAGTATAGCAGCCGTCGCGGAAAGAAGATCCGGACGTGTGTGTAATTGTGTAATTGGGAGCGTGTGATACAGTGATACCTAGCTCCCCTACTGTAAACGTGCAGACTACTGAAGACAGAGTGAACTGATTTGCGCATAGGGTTAGAAAGCGTGAAACCCCGCAACAGTGTTAACAGATTAATGCGCTTAGGGTTATAAAGTGTGAAACCCCGCAACTGTGAGATAAGTAATTGTAGCCGATAGTTGTAGATTGTTCAATAAACCAGTTAACGATCTCTACGGCGTCTTCGGTAACGAAACACGTTACATTGGTGTCAGAATTGTCTTCTCGTTAAATCGAAAATGTTCAATTCATTATACTGAAACTGGCCAAGTTTTGCCGTTAATCATTGTTGTCCCATTTGATTTGGTTTCGTTCTATAAAGCCCAAAGCCTGCACGAAAATTTATTTACATTTTTGGCATCTGGTTGGACATCCCTGATATAGATGTTTGTTTTCGCATGTACATTACTAGACTAAATAACTGGGTTTAAATTAATGAACCTGTGCATTGAGATGAAATAACGTTACTCTGGAATATAATTCGCATTTCGGTCTCTTGACAGGCGTGGGCCGTGTTGAAATAACTGATGATTTATTGAGCAAATGTTTCCAGCGTAGCCGTGTTACTTTCCTGCTCTTCGCATCCATTAACTCGAAATTCCAAAACAGTCAAAAGAACAACGGAAAGCTGAGAGTAGAACGAGAAAACAACAAAAGCCCAACTGCATACGGCCACGAGCTACCGAAACGCAGTATGGCTACATTAACTGCCATAGCACAAGCGGTTAGTCGCTGGCTTCCCACCGCGGCGGGCCGGGTTCGATCCCGGGTCTTATCAAGTGGGATTTGTGGTAAACAAAGTGGCGCTGGGGCAGGTTTTCTCAAGTATTCCGGTTTCCCCTGCCAATCTTCATTCCATCAATTGCTCCACAATCACCCTCACCTATCATCTGGGGCTGGTACAATAGGCCAGAAGTGGCCGCAGTACAAGGGACTTAGTCCCACCCCACTAGCAATAAAAAAGACACCCTGTTACTCCTGTTAAACCACCTATTGTAAATAGAAATACAAATTAACTAATTAAGCACTACGCCATGAAGACGTGTGGGTGAGTGCATGTATAGACCCACGTTTTCTTGGCCTAGGCACTGGTTGGAGGTGAATGGGAACTTCACACCCCGGACCGCTTTACCCCGGGGAAAGGAACCCCGGTAAGCATTGGATAGGAGGCTGAGTGGGTCCCAGATTCGGTCTGGACCACATGGAGAAGAGAAACTTCTTGAACTTACCGTGACTCGAACGTCTGGCCCGTAGCCAGTCGCTATACCGACTCCCTTTACAGTGAGCAGTAACACTACCAAACTGTAAGCAGTTAAGTGAACTTTGCAGATATTTCCGGGTTTTTAACGACTCTTCGTGTACATCGCGTTTGTACCAATGTACCTGTGCCGCTCAGGCGCACGTGAGGATGTAGAAGTACAGCATCGCCCATGTTTATATCGTCACTCGATGGAGGTGTGCGGTAATCCCGAGGAAAGAGACCCCGGTGTCCGTTGTCTAGGGAGCTGGATGGACACGAGAGCCAGTCTGAACGCTGGGGCGTACAGAAAAAGAAACTCTACCCCCGCCGGAAATCGAACCATGGTTCCCCGATTGTCCAGTCTGCAGCCTAATCACAAAATTGTGTGAGCTTATTTAACATTTTCCCATGTACACGGGTTATAGCCCGTAGCGTCGGATAAGGTGATGGCGAATTTTGGATTGGAAAGATTTTAGAAGGAAATGATTGTGAATTATTTTAAGATATTGCAGTATTTATCTGATGTGGCCACAAAAACCCAGTTAGAGGCTGGGGCCACACGAGCGCACAAAATGCGTCCGTTGTAACGAAAGTACTTTATGACGGACGTTGCTGAGGACACCACACAGTTGCAGAATGCGGTGCGTAGTTTTTTGTCTGCAATGGAGCCAGAAAAAAGCGTAGCATTCGCCACTCTTGTTTATTTCTACAACAGACGTCATGACGTTCGTTACAAAGGACGTATTTTGTGCCCTCATGTGGCCCCAGCCAGAATAAACGACTTTCGGCCCAAACGTCGAACCTGTGGCCTCCCGAAATAGAAGTAGGTATGGCGATTGCTCGATATGGAGGGGCGAGTATAATGACACTTCATTGGCTCGTGTTATTTATACCGTAAAAGCAACTACTGTGAAAATTGTACGATTAGATCTGTATCGCTCAAACAGAATATCCATATTCATAATCAAGAATCTCTCTCTTTAAAAAGTTAGGGTAACAGGCCTTGGAGGCCCGTATGGTTGTGAGACGTCGAGGCTTCTCACATTTTTCTCTAGAAAATCGGTTCACAGATAGCGGTAAGGTTGTCAGCCTTAGTTCCCCCACCAGGAAGATTCCTGGTACTCATTTCTGTTAGAGGCTGAGTCGACCCCAGGGGCCATAGTGCGCCTGGAAGGGTTAGGCAAACCGAAAAAAAAAGTTCACCTCATCGGAACTCCAGCCCGCGACTTTCCGTCTTGTAGCATAGTGCCTCAACCAACTATGCTACCTCTCTCTAGCTATATATATATATATATATTTTTTTTTCTGACATGTACACCCATTTCTAGGCAACACCCGAAATAAGCGGAAGCAACAATGGAAATGGTATTGCAAGAAGTGTTTTCTATGTGGTTTACGTCATGCTCATTGCTAGGCAATGGGTCGCTAAATTCATTCCCGCAGAAGCAAACCCCGGACAGTGGGACATCTATTGCTAGGTAATGAATCAATGAACACGCATATTTGATAACAGAAGATGTTTTCCGTGGGGTCCGTGCCAAGGAGTTATAAGCGACTGCTTGAGCTATGGCGCGGCCCTTTTTTTTCACCTAGTAATTTGTAAGTTAGTGAGGGCTCTTGTGAAAACGGTAATGAACTTTCGGGCTCCATAAAATGCTGGGAAATTCTTGAGTAGCTGCAGATTTTGCTTCTCCTCAAGAAGGGCTCAACTCCGTAAGTAAGTAAGTAAGTAAGTAATTTGTTAGTTAATAAATACTTTCACTATCATGCATGAGTTATGATTAATATCTGACAGCTTTCTTCGCCTCTGAGCAGTTGACCATCACCTGTTCTTTCTGCCTGCTTTTCTCTTAACAAGCAAAATTCATATTCTTTTTTATGCCATTAAATTATTCTCATGCGTGTTGCCTCGCTGGCTCATCGCGATTCTCTTTTGTTTCGAGAATTTGAGTGCTGCAATAGTGATCCACTTATGCAGAGTATTGCCAACTTCATGTTTTGCCCCTGGGGCTCTCTTGTTTCCACATATACAGTTTGCATTGTTTCTAATTTTAGGATAATGGCTGCTTTGGGGAAGATGTAGGCCAGTTTATGTTGCAGCTGGATGTATGCCAATCTGAGTGCGGATGTTTTCAGATGTTAACTGCAGGATCTGTCACTGTGATGTAGGCGTAAGAGAAACAGCCCTTAACGCGAAAGGAAATTAAGAGTTAAAATCTTCCTGACAGTTTGTTGTTACCAACTTACTCTGGCGAAAGCTGAAGTGAAGTAGTAGTAACGGATGACGAATTTTGTACAGATAAACTATAAAAAATGTGCACCTAATGCTTATTTACTTTTAACCGAATATTTTTGAAGTGGGGACTATAGCTCATGTTCACCAGATTAAAGACCATCATCATCATCAGTAATCTGTCAAGACGACAGGTCCACAGTCTCTTTCAAAACAATTCCTCCACTTAATGCGATCTAGAGCTTTCTCCTTCAAATGACAGTATCCTCTTCTGTCCCCAAGGTCATCCAGCATCTTCTTACGTCTTCTTCCTCGTCTTCTTGTCACTTCTATCCGCCCATCTATCTTTCCTTCGATAGCTTCTTTTAGAAGGCAGTTTCTGCGTAAAACATGACCAATCCAATTAGCCTTCCGTTTTCTTATTTCATGTAGGATATTCCTCTGCTCACTGACTCTAATTAACACTTCTTCATTTCTCACATAATCGGTCCAACTGATCTTCTCCATTCTTCTCCAACACCACATTTCGAAACTTTCCAGATGTTTCTGATCTACTGCCCTAAGTGTCCATGTTTCAGCCCCATACAGAGCTATGCTCCAAATGTAGCATTTCACTAGTTTCTTCCTCAAATTTAAGTCCAATTTGCTGGTAAAAAGATTCTTCTTCTTGCTAAATGCAGCTTTTGCCATGGCAATCCTGGATTTAATTTCACAAGTACACCTTCCATCATCTGTTAACAAGCTACCCAAATATTTAAAACATTTCACATTCTCCACTTGTTTTTGGTCTATCTTTATTGTGACTGGGGTTGGTTGTCTCGAAATTTTCATTACTTTTGTTTTCTCCACATTCATTTCCATGCCATAGCACCTTCCAATTTCAATTAGTCTATCAATCATGCCCTGTAGCACAGTTTCTTCCTTAGCCATTAACACAAGGTCATCTGCATATTTCACAGTTTGAATAATTTGCCCTCCTACTTTGAAGTCACCGAGCCCATCCAGAGCTTCCTTGGTAAGGCATTCGCTGTACAAGTTGAACAGAATTGGTGATAAACAGCATCCTTGTCGAACTCCTCTTCCAATCTGCACACTTCCTGTCTCCCCCCTGTCCAGTCGTACTCTAACTTTCTGATCCATGTACAATTTGCTAATCAATCTTCTTTCATGCCAATCGATACCTGTTTCTTTCAGGATCTGCATTAATTTGGTCCAGTTTACCCGGTCAAATGCCTTCTGCCAGTCTATGAAGCAAACACACAGTTCTTCATCTATCTCCAAAGTTCGTTCCGCTATAATTCTCATCATCCCAATTGCATCCCTGGTTCCTTTTCCTCTTCTAAATCCAAACTGATCTTCTCCAAGTACATCCTCTATTTTCCTTTCAATTCTTCTTTTAAGTATCTTTGCTATTATCTTTGCTGTATGTGCAATAAGACTTATTGTGCGATGGTCGCTGCATTTTGTAGCTTTTGTCTTTTTCTTTAAGGCAATCATTGTAACTTCTGTAAAGTCCTTGGGCCACTCTCCACTTTCATATATGGTGTTCATTAGTTTTGTCAGTGTTTTCAAACCACCTTCTCCCAGTAACTTGAGCACATCTCCAGGTACATCATCATCTCCTGTAGCCTTTCCCTTCCTCATTTCCTTGATAGCTTTTTCCACCTCACTTTGTAAAATATATGGTCCTTTCTCGTCTGTATCTACTTCTTCTTCCGGTTCAACTTCTAAGGTTTCTGGCCGATTAGGTCGATCATATAGTTCTGAAATATAATTTTCCCAAATTTTCAGCACTTGCCTCTGATCTACTATTCTATTCCCCTGGGAGTCTTCGATGCCAACATTTTGAATCCCATGATTCTCTTTCCATCCTAGTTCTTTTGTCTTCATGTACATCAAATCATAACGGCCTGTTCTTTGAAATTCCATAATCTCATTACATATCTTCTCAAGATATTCCTTTTTGGCCCTGTCCGTGGCTCTTTTCAATTCATTCCTCAGTCTCCTGTATTTCCTCCTGCCTTCTTCATTGTTGACATTCTTCCATTTCCTTCGCTCCTCCATTTTACTCATCATCTCCTGTGTAACCCATGGTTTTCTTGCTATCTTAAAGACAATCGTTACAAATTTGCATGCGTGGAATAATAGAATTAGAATTATATTATTTATTTGCTCTTTAATGCTCTGGTGTATGGTATTATATTGTCTAAGAATACATGTAAATGTGTTTTAACCGTTTAAAGCACAATGGCTAGGCCTGTTGTACATACTACGTGTACTTATACATTAATATGAGCAATTGTGCATTTTCAACATTGTCTATTTATGGGGTTTCAACAGTGTTTTCTTTGAGGTGGGAACCGAATTTGGAAATACTCGTATTATAAGATGAATCAGGCTTCAAAATATGAATTAAGATTTATCGTATTACAATTAAATTATTATGAAAAAGTGAAATAAATACAATTTCCAGGTATATGTTTGAAATAGAAGTGTTTATTTTTCTGCTTGATGGCCAATAGTGCAGCAAGGATAAATTCTTTGTCTTTATGATTCCTTTGTCTGTTCACATGTCTCAGACGGCAATTATGCAGGTTTATACCTTTCGGTGAAGAATATGATTTAATTTGAAAAAGGAATCACACGAGAGACCTAGATGGGGGGGGGCAATAAGAGAATAAGAAGGGTATAAGGATGTGGATAAATTTTTGATTCAGCATGGATTCCAGTGTGAGCTGTGGCGAGCATCGTAACTTCCCTTCACATTTCAGAAAAGGCTGGGGCTTCTTGACCGACTGAGCTTCTGTTACCGTCTTAAGGCAGACACTCCTCCATGGAGCTTGTTAGGTGTACCTTGATTTAGAAACTGTAATCTTTTAGAAGGTCGGTCACGGTAGCCGAGCGGTCTAAGGCATGTACTGTCTTCGCTCGCTTGGAAACCGGGATCGTGGGTTCGAATCCCACTCAGGGCATGGATGTTTAGTTTGTGTGTGTGCGTTTTTCTCTGTTTGTGTACAGGTAGAGGCCTTGCGACGAGCTGATCACCCGCGCAAGGAGTCCTACCGAATGTGTAAGATCTAGAAAAACCGAAGTGAACGGAGTAGTTCATGGAGGTAGGCCTAGGCCCACTGGGGCTGTAGTGCGAAGGTGGGGGGGGAAGAAAAAATCTTTTAGAATAACTGCGAATTCCACTTCTTGTACGAGAATATGAATGTTGGCATGGTATTGTTGAACTCTTTCAGATGCTACTAAATAAAATCTCCGTGACCGGCTTTTGATTTCGCAGCACAACACAGATCATCCGAATTAGTGACAAATGTGTTTCGGATAATTGAAGTCTTTGATAATTGGATTAAATTCTTATGCACGAATAAACACTATTATAACAACACTATTGTAATATACTTTATTATTATAATAAGAACTAAACAACTTTTAAAACAAGGAAAAACATGAAAATGAATGAATGTAATTATAAACTGACATTTTAATCTTTGTTTGAGAAAGTCCAACAGTGATGTTTGTACAGCAGACGCACTTCTTGGTTGTGGCGGTTCCGTTAATTGGCATTTCGGATAATCGGCGTTCTACTATAATTACGACTGGTCATTTATATAATTACTAGGATACTTATCCATTGTAATTTGCAAATTTTTTGTGTGTTGAAGCCTATGGTGTGGCAGTGTTTACTTATATTTATGAGTTCTCTTCCAGAAAGAATTTCCTCTGTTGCAGGAGGCCCTGGGTAGGCCTGAAACATGTACTGGTCTAGTAACTATGCTGTGGAACACACAAGTGCACATGTAATTTTGTAAACAATGAGGACATGCAAGTGCTGTTTTGCTCCTGAAGAGTATCTGTGTGCAATTAAGAACTGAAAGAAAGAGAGATGGTCCCCAAAGACACTTCGTTTTCTTATTTTCATAATCAGTGGAAGAGAATTCTTGCAAAAGAGATACTGAGTTAGTCGAGAGATCTCTAGGACCTTCTAAAAATATCTGTAGATGCACAGGTTTGAATCCGGGCTTAGAAAAATATTTACACATCATAGTTTCATTCATAAAAAAAAAAGAAAGAAAGTAAAGCTATCCCCATAACTGGCTGTGAAGGCCCATAGGGTTGTGAGACGTCGAGGCTCCTACATTTTCTGTAAAAAATCGGCACACGGATGGCGGTAAGGTTATCAGCTTTACGCGCCGGCCGATATTTACCCTCCAGACAGAACTGAAAAAAAAAATCCATTGACCTCATCGGGACTTGAACCCACGACCTTCCGGCTTATAGCATAGCCCCTCAACCAACTACGCTACCGCGTGCCCCGGAAGAAATGTAGCCTAATTGATATTTTATAAAATGTTTACCTCTGAAATTAGCATTCATTCATTCATGAGTAATCTGTCAGACGACAGGTCCACAGCCTCTTCCAAAACAGTTCCTCCACTTAATGCGATCTTCTGTTTTTGGAAAGAGACTATCCAGGAAAAGTGATAATGTGGTAGTTTTTCCATTTGCTTTCCACATCGCAGTACAACAGCCGTTCAAACCACTCTGGTCACGCCTGTTGCTATACGAAATTGAACCATGTCGAGCATCATTTGCTCTGTGCTTCAAGTCGCTGCTGATGACGCTGCTTCCGGCATCAGTTTTTGGTGTCTCTCTTCGTCTGATGCCTACCCTTTGACCTGTCCAGCAAGGGAGGCCCTACCAGTAGCTACGCTACCGCTGGTATAGCTCTCAGGGTCCTTGGCATACTCAAACCCCCTCACCACGATAAGGTGGAGACACCAACGAGGGGGAAATTAGAATTACAGTACATTAAACCAGACTTTAATTTTTTTGCGAACGGTCTTAACAATTTTTGTTCGAAGGAAATTTGCTACCTGAAGTTTTATGCCAGAAGACGCCATGACCGGATACTAACCTCTTCTGCATTGCGACAGAGCAGTTGATGCATTTGTGTACTATTCTTCGCATCGCTTGCGGTCTTTAACCTTTTCCATTTGGATTTTCACATCTTTTTATGTCTTATATTTACAACGTAATGATCAGATCTGCCAGTAGCTGAGTAAGTACCAGCCGGCTCTATAAACACGAACGTGCACCAATGCATACTCTACACCTTTTTCTTGCTTATGCGGAATGTAAGTGCCAAGCTGCTCTTCAGCTGTTTTGCAGTAAAATAAAACGAAACAAAATTGCTTAACAAGTTAGCTTTTCTAACCGTTTCGGTTGATAAAGGCGGGTCAAATAGAGATATTTGCTTTACCTTTCTTTATAGCGTGGGAAGTTGAAGTTGTTCAGATGCTTCATCTCATGTTTTTCAAATTATGTGAAGGATACCTATCCTGAAGTATGTAGACTTTTGGGAGGGGGGGTTGTTCTCCATTAAATCTTGAAATATAATTCTACCTAGCATGCCCCGTGTTTTAAGTTAACGTAATCTGTATCCGAGTTTCAAAGCGCTGGCTTCAAATATTTCGAGATATAATACAATGACAATTGGTCTCTGATGATCATGGTGATACCAGGCTATGGGATTGTGTTCTGATACTATATTTTGAGAATTTCGTTTCTACAGAACGGTGGACTGAAGCCATGCATGTTCATATTGTCAGGTTAAATGTCTAAAATTTCTCTGTAAACCGAAGTTTCTGCCTCTGTCAACATGTTTCCTCATAGTTTGCACGGATGGATATACAGGATGTCCGGATGAAAGGTATCCAAAATAAAATCATTATATCTCAGAAAGAATTTATTAAACTCGTTAATTGTTTACACCATTACAAAGAGAAACTATCAATTTTTTCTGCATATATAGCTTTCTCAATAAATTTACATGTGGGCTCCCTTTGTGGCACGACAAATATCCAGGCTTGAAGCAAGTTTGGTGTTACCGTAGCCACAGCGTCCCTTATGCGAGCTTTCAGATGTTGAAGCTCGTTCATCTAAACCTGGTAGACAGTGTTCTTCACATAACCCCACAAGAAAAAATCCACTTGGGTTAAATCTGGCGCCCAAGGAGGCCAAGCAATTGGTCCAATTCTGCAACTTCATATCCCAGCCATTTATCTGCCCAGGTGATTCCTAACATGGTGGCAGAAATGTAGCGACGCATGCGCGTAAGCCGGGTATGAAAAAAAATTCAGAGTTTTCCTTCCCGACGACATAAACTGGATACGTGTATGGCAGTTAGTTTCCGAGATATGATTTTTTTTTGGATACCTTTCATCCGGAAACCCCATATTTAAAGACTACAGAAGATGGGTCTCAAAAGCGTTAACTTATTTCGAGAACAATGAGACATACATACAGGCTTATGTTCCTAATAAGTACCTCTTGGTTTGCAGGATAAATTCATTCCTTTGAAATTCAACGTCCGTTTCAGAGGAACATGCTGAATTCATATTCAGGGTTGGGGAATAAACAAGGCAAGGAACATCGTGAAGAAGGCGACATGTTCCTCTGAAAAGCCAGTTGATTCTCTTCGCAACCACCGCATTAAGAATCCAAAATACCACATATCTTGTTGATGTTTATAAATTTGATATTTTAATTTATTTTAAACATTTGTTTTTCTTCCCATTGTTTCTTCAACATTTAAAATAATTTTCATGTGTTAAGCACCGCGAAGCTTCTGTAATTTCCTGCCTGAAAACAGATGTTTTCTGCTCCTGATATTTAAATAAATGAAGTGCTTCAAGCATAAAAATGTCCAAATAATTGATATTTTATTCGAACATTTGGCACATCTTTACATATTTTGCTGGGAGAAGTACACGATCCTAGATAAATCAGATAAAATTTGTCTCTATGCTCAACGAATTAAGGACTACACCATGAAGGCGTATGGGGGAGTGGATGTATAGATCCACATTTTCTTGGCCTAGGCACTAGCTGGATGTGAGTGATTAGCTCGACGCTCCGGGCCGCTTAACCCCCGGTGAAAGAGCCCTCGGTACCAGTTGGATAGGTGGTTTGGTAGACCCCAGAACCGGTCTGTACGACGTGGAGAAGAGAAAACTCTTGACCCTACCTGGACTCGAATTCCGACACCTCGGTCGTCCAGCCCATAGCAAGTCGCTATACCGTCTGCACTATCCATAATATGGCAGAAAAAGGGATGAAAAACATTTGTTTAATAATACTTGTGTATAAATATACAATAATTTAATATTTTCAATGAAAGTACAAAATATTTGTATGCGATTTTGGGACCTGTAGTAGACCGTAATCCACTATAACGTAGTTTTCGTATTTTGTGAGCTGTGTTTTGTCGTAGCATAGGCAAAGAGACCTACTCGATTCTTATTTTTTTTTTCCAGTTCCCTTAGTGGGGGGCGAGGGCGGTGGAGTCTACCTGAGTCCACTCGGCACTTCGGTCAGTGATTGGCCTATTGTACCTGCCCCGGGTGATTATGATGATGGAGAATTTGGTGGAATGAAGATTGGCATGGGAAACCAAAGTACTCGGAGAAAACCTGCCCCAGCGCCAATTTGTACACCACAAATCCCACTTGACCAGACCCGCGCTCGAATCCGGGCCGCCTCGGTGGGAAGCTAGCGACTAACCGCTTGAGCTATGGCGCGGCCGTACTCAATAATTAAAAGAAAACCATAGATTTCCGAGCGGAGTGTATAGACTTTTAGTCTGAATCCCCAGTCGTGCTAACACAAAGCTGCGGCCCACTTTAGGGTGCACCCGTTACGTGTACGTGCCCTATACATGATACTTCGTACGGTTTTGATCCGGCTCTATCTGTGTAAGAAGACTTCCATCGCTTCTCTGATCATGTCGATTTGTAATCAAGATCTTTCAAGTTAGGGCTGTATTTATGAGACTTTGTTGAGACATTCCGTGCTTTAGAACGAGTGGAATGCCTCTTCCACTGTTCAAGCACTGTATCTTCCCAAATAATAATAAAAATTCGAAAGAGACCTTTTCTTGCGCGGAAGGTCTATAGTTTTTCAATTCTGTTTGCCTTCCAACTGCCCGTCGCTGAATCTGATTCCATGTTTTAGCTGTCGGCGTCTGTAGCTTTCCTTTGGCTGCTTCTTGTAATTTGCCTCTTCTTTGGCCTCCCGCCGAGAGTGACTCGTAGCTTTTCGTATTCTGCTTGCATCTTACTTTAATACATCGCCCGCCTCCTGAGGACCAGAACCTGGTAGCACAGGCATCTGTTCCGAGTAAGGGAGTGATGTTGCTGACGAGATGCCGTATGTTTTATTGTAAAATATTTGTTTTATTTTAAAGACATATTGTTTCAGTGATAAACTAATGGTTTCCACTTTGGACTGCCGATTGATTGTTCAGGACTGAATACAAAGACAGACATTGATGGCTCCAAAGAATTCGCAGTGTTGGTTAAAGGAATGACAAATCTGAGCTGACGTTAAATTTATTGCTCCCCTTTGGACCTTACAGTGGGGAGATACAGGGCATCTGTTATGAACTGAAAAAATAAAATGCTGGAGTGCATGTTTTAAAGAGTCTCTGAACAGTTATCGTTACCTTGACTGAAATGTCCTATGCCGTGTGTTGTGTGACTTTCCCAGTTACAAATTTCGGGATAGTGAATTAAGTAACTACGGCCATTCTAGTCCAGTCCTCTAAATCACTGTCACTTTTCTTTATGGCATACCCTGCAGTTGACACAGCATCGTTAAATAAAGTAAGGGACCAAATGCAACTCTTTATAATTAACGTATTCCATTCTTTTCACGGCGGTTAATACCTTTCTTGGGTTGTTACACCTCGTGGACGTTTCAGAGATACCCTCTCCGCCCAGGAAGATTCATGGTTCACGTTTCTGTTAGAGGTTGAGTGGACCACAGGGCCATAGTACGTCTGAAAGGATTAGGTCAATCGAAAAACTCAATGACCTCATTGGGAATCGAAACTGAGACCTTCCGATAGCCCTACAAAGTTGCTGATGTATGCGACTTTCATTAAAATCTGTTTTAAATCATGGCCGCATATCACACGCACTGCGCTTCCCGTCCCAAACCTGCTGGGGAAAGGAATGCAGCTTCTCCCCCCGTTGTCCAGGTTACTTTATGGCTCAACTGGAGTTTTTCTTGCGTTACAGTATAGGGTGTTCTGAAACATTTGGGACATAATTCCAAGCTCTTTTTTTTAACATCGCTGAATGACGTAATAATAATGAGATTTTATGTGGGTATGTAGTTGTATCAACTGCATCTATCTGTCTGCTTATCTACAGACCTTGTGGAACTTGCGCGCTTCTTCAGTTCATTAATCTATGCACAGTTGATATTTTCTGGAAGTGGGATCAGCCCGTCGCAAGGACCCTACGTAAACACAGAACAAACATAGAATAAAGGCATGCAGACACAATGGCTTGAGCGGAATTCGAACCCACGATCCCAGTGTTTGTGCCGCGCTGCCACTGTTGCCGGCAGTGAAGCACTTATCATTCAGAAGTAATAGCTCTTTAGAATAACTGAAGTTCAAGGAAAGTGACTATGTGGAAGTAAAATTACTTTCTGCCTTTCCCAGTGCATCGGAAGAAGCTAGTGAAATTGTGAAAGTGAAAGTTTATGTTAGCCCTAAGAAATCTATAGGGAGCACAGAGTTCGAAACTTGGGAGTACTGAAATGTATTTATCCATGTAAAGTTGTGTATTTTGCTTTCCTGCCACGAATCAAAGTAACACGAGGGCTGTGAGAATTTCTGAAATGGAAGTGACTGAGGAACTGGAAGTTCCTGTGGGGTCGCACATGCCATAGGGAGGGACCGCCAGAAATCTACTGTACTTAGCTTTCAGTTTCATGGTGATTACTCGTGAACTACTGCACCCAGACATGTGAAATGTTGGGAAATAAATCTTAATCACATCTTAAGTTCTGTACGAAACATTTTAATNGACAAATGAGCAGTTGCCTTCTTTGTAAATAACTTATAAAAATGAAGAAACTCGTCTTCTGGGATCTGACGCCGTGTATTCTTGGTTTTAACCGACGTTTCGGAGGAACATATCGCCTCCAACTTCAGGGCAGTTGGAGGCGATATGTTCCTCCGAAACGTCGGTTAAAACCAAGAATACACGGCGTCAGATCCCAGAAGACGAGTTTCTTCATTTTTATAAGTTATTTACAAAGAAGGCAACTGCTCATTTGTCTGAAATCTTTCTGACTCCCTGGACCAGAGTCTCTCTTGAGAAGCTAGTTACCATTGAGGTAATCAAATTCCCCACTTGCTATGACCTCACAATGATAATTACCATTTTCACAACACCCCACCACTGGCCATATTCTTAAGTAATGGAGCCAGCCCACAGTTAGAAATCCTGTTATGGTAAACTTAATCTGAATATCTGCTACCATAATTATGCAAATAAAATTATGATTAAATTCTGTAATTATTAAATTAAAGTTCTTGCTTGTTTTACCATATAAATGGAAGCATTTGAATGAAAGAAGGAGCCGTAAGCTACTCCCGGAAGTCAATACGTGGATCTATACATCCACTTCCACATGCTTGTTCATGGCGTAATTCTTAATTACGCACAGGGACAACTTTGCCTTTATTACGTGCTATTTATGTGCACTAGAAAGCATGAGTTACTCTACGTTAAGGGCAATAATTGTTTCATTTACAAAATGAAATGAGTCCAGTTTGATGTCGCCCATGTTTGTCTCGTGCTTTCCCGTTTTAAGCGAGGATTATTAAACACCAGCATCTCTATGAGTATAACTGACTGCCGTTATGAACACGGAACAGAACATAACCGTCGTCGTGTGTTGCATCTTGCTAGAAGTTACACAGTGGCTGACGGAGTTACAGGGCGATCAAGCCCGGAAGGTGCTATGATGTGGCTGTACACACCAGTGGTGCCGCCCGGAGTATGGAATTCCTGGCTAAGGCGTTCATGTGCTACGTGTTTGTGTAAAGTATACTCTATAATTGCCATTAATCTTATTATTTGTGATCTGTCTCTTGGGCTTACACCAGATAGGGGTATGTTGGGGTAACAGACTGAACTAAATAATTTCAAGACAAGGGAACGAATCAACAGATAACGTCGATAAAATTCAGAAGTCTGTATCCAGTTCTTAATTTCTCATGAGCTTAGTATACCAGAAAGTGCTGTGAGCGTGAAAAGAATAGATCTTGCGATTTTGACGGATGTACAGTTTTGGTACTCCCTGGGTCTTACAGAGTGGTTTTTGGAAAGCTGTTTTTCTCCCTGCCTCGCATGTATGTGTGTATGTAATGTAATGGATGGATGGATTCATGTAGCCGGGATAGCGCAGTCGGTATAGCGACTGGCTACGAGCTGGGCGACCGAGATGTCGGAGTTCGAGTCTCGGTTGGGGCAATTTTCACTTCTCCTTATCGTCCGGACCGGCTCTTGGGTCCATCCAACCTCCTATACAACGGGTACAGGAGGTTCTTTCCTCGGGGTTAAAGCGGCCGAGGCGTGAAGCTGACCACTCATCTCCCAACTAGTGCTGAGGTAAAGAAAATGTGAATCTATATGCATCCACTCCCCCATGCGCCTTCATGGTGCAGTGCTTAATTAGTTAAGCACAGGGACTTTACCTTTTTATGTGTGTACTGGACGGATGGACGGCTCTTCGTCGGAGCCTTGAACGATTGGAAGAATTTGGTTCATATTCGTCATAGGCCGGTGCACGGTGAATAGGAGGAGTCTAGTTTCAACAACGGATGGTCTTCACATAAGCCCTCAAAACAAAATGATGTTTTTTTTCGAAAAGGACCGAAGCGATTGTGATTAAATTTCGGTAAGTTATGGAGACCGGCTCCCTAAACGAAACTACTTAGGTGGTGTGTTCAGAATTATAGCGTTATGTGTACTAGGGACCCAGTCGCCAAATATCAATTTCCTCGAACCGGTTTTACCACCAGGCAGGTCTTTTTCTTCGGTATTCAATAATCAACAATGGAATGCTGAGAAGCCGTCGTTTTCGAGGTCCCATTGTCCAGTTCAATCTTATATGGAGAAGTATGTTTAATCCGAAGATTTCTCTGGTTTATAACGCCGTGTAGTCCGTAGAAACTTAACCCACGTTTCGGTGGAACATGTCTCCTCCACCTTCAGAGTAGGCCCAGCTTCTTCTACCTTGAAAATAGAGGCGATATTTTCCTCCGAAACGTCGGTTAAATTTCAACGGACTACACGGAGCCGGGATAGCGCAGTCGGTATAGCGACTGATTACAGCCTGGACGACCAAGGGGTCGGAGTTCGAGTCCCGGTTGTGGCAAGAATTTTCACTTCTCCATGTCGTTCATACCGGCTCTGGGGTTCACCCCACATCCTATAAAATGGGTACCGGATGTTCTTTCCCAGGGGGTAAAGCGGCCGGAGTGTGAAGCTGACCATTCACTTCCAACTAGTGCCTAGATCAAGAAAATTTGGATGTGTACAACCACTCCCACATAAGTCCTCATGGCGTAGTGCTTAATTTGTTAAGCACAAGGACAACTTCATTTTTTACCTTTTTACATGGCGGTATATCCCGCAGTCTTTATAACGAACGCTGTGTGAACCTCAGTTCTTACATACGTTCAGTGTCTGCGTACATTTCTAATCTCTTTGCCTCCAATGATGATTGTTAAACCTAAGTGTCCAATTGTCCTCTAGTGACTTTCGAACCGGTGAAACAAATTTAATGTTATTTAGTGCCATTCTGATGCCCTGACTTTGAATCCTTCCCTGAGCTTTTAATTTGGCGTTGAGGGCAGAACACGTGATGAAATTACAGATGTCTGAAAAGAAAATGGTCAGGAAAATGTTCGGATCTAAGAAGGATGAAGTGTGTAGGCCCGAGTAGGCAGTTCGATACATTATATGACGAGGGACATAGAGATATATGCAGGGTACATATTAGGGTGAAGACAATGAAATGCAGCAGTCAGATTTGCTGTGCATCTTGATAAGGAATGTTTCCAGGGTTTTGGTGGGGAAACCTCTTGGGAAACGCCTTCCTTAAAGATCGAGAAGTCAGTGGAAATATAACATTTAAACATGTTTTAAAGAGGTCGGGACCGCCTCAGTGATCTAGTGGTCAGAGTTCCTGCCTATAGATCCAGAGGTCCGGGTTCGATTCCCGGTGCTATCAGATTTTATGAGAAGTAGTGGGTCTGGAACGGGGTCCACTCAGCCTCATGAGGATAATTGAGGAGCTATTTCATGGAAATAGCGGCTCCGGTCTAGAAAACCGAAATTAACGCCCGTGGGGATTCGTTGCGCTGACCACGCGACACCCTCTATCCACAAAAGTTGGCACTAACTTCGCCGACAAGCGGCGATCGCTCGGTCGGTATAGTTCGCTTGCGGACTAAATCCACTGGAGTTTTTTTTAATGAGGTGTGTGTGTGTGACCAAGAGTCGTGTTCAGTGACGGGCTTTGGTTAATAGCTGTTCGCATCCGAGGGTTCTGATACTGCACTTAGTTGCATTTATATTAGAATGTTACCGCTAAACCAGTCTTGAGGCCGGGTCAAATCCGAATTAACTTCTCTTTCCTTCTAAAGGGTTCTGACAATGGTGTATACCACACAGAATTACTTTGTTTTTGGACTTTTTCCCATTGTCTGGTATTCTAGAATCTACAAAACACGACATTTCGGAAACTGGACCTGTTTCCGTCCTCAGGTAAAGGAGGAAAGAGACATACTCAATTGGGTCCCTTAGAAAGAGTTAATCTCAATCAGTGATTGAGATTTCTAGAATACCGAACAATGGAAAATGTCGAAAACCCCGTAATTCTATGTCCTTTTCCATTAAAAGTACTTCGCTATTTGCATACTCCTAACTTCCAGCGTCAAGGAAAGATATTTTCTGGGTTTTATTACAGATTTTTAACTGTCTCGCATTGACATGCGCGTCTGGCTTTCTGAGTCGCCCGAGCCAGATGTGTATGCATGTATCGTCTTTTGGTGTGTGTGTGTGTTCCGCTGCAACTGCAGCTGCTGTCACGTGATCTGCGCAACAGGCGCATGCTGCTGTACACTGCATTTTCCTCTGCATTCCAACAGATTTTCCGATTCATTGACTGGCCGACAGAGGGACTGAAATGCGCCAGTCGCTTCTTGAGCGATATTATAAATCACTGTACGTTTCGATTTGTCAGTGGTGAGACGTCTCTCCCATCTTGCATTACAAAACTTTACTTTTCAGCACAGTACAGATAACACTCAGTGTAAACCCTTCATCCGGCCTACGAACATTTATACCGACTTTCATAATTGTTTCTTCCTGAACTGTTTAAGCCTCATAAGTTCGCGGGTTCAAATCCCGATGAGGTCATTGGATTTTTTTTCAGTTGACTAATCCTTCCAGCCGCACTAGGCCATGGGGTTTACTCAGCCTCTAACAGAAATGAGTACCAGGAATTAATTAAATAATTTTCCTGGGGAGCAAAGCGAGGCCGGCGCGTAAGACTGACAACCTTACCGTCATCTTTGAGCCGACTGTCTAGAAAATGTGGGATCCTCAACGTCTCACAACCCTATGGGCCTTCATGGCCTGGTACAGGGATAGCTTTACTTTTTTTTTACCCAATACCATAACGATTACAATACATAAAACTTAAAGTAAAGTTGTTCATGCACGTAATTAATTAAACGCCATGCCACGAAGACGTATGGAAGAATGGATTATAGCTCCACTGTTCCTTACCTCGGCACTAGATGGAGGTGAGTCGTCAGCATCGCGCCCCGGCTTCTTTACTGGGGGAAAAGAGCCCCTGGTACCGTTTGATAGGAGCCTGGTTGGGCTTCAGAGCCGATCTGGACGTTGTGGAGTCGAGAGAAATTTCTTAGCTCCGACTGCAATCGAACCCGGCCTTGCAGCACATAGCCCACCGCTATCCCGGTCCCTTGAAGAATGTCGTTTTATGTAGCAGTGAAACTTGTTCCTTTTTTCGCCTTAAGGGAACATCACAGATGTTTGAGAACAGGGTGCCGAGGAAAATGTTTGGGTTTGAGGCTGAAGTGGCGGGTTCTGAAGAAACTTCATATCTTCCTCTTCTTACAAAACGTGTTAGGACGATGAGATGGGCAGGACATGTAACGCGCATTGGAGAGATGAGAAAAGCTTCTAGACTTTTAGTCAGAAAGCACGATTGCCAAGTACGTATGAATGATAAGTCACAAACCTGCCGTGCTTATCACCGATGCTGCGTCAACTGATAACAGGTTCAGATTGAAGCGTCACTCCTGCCTAAGTACAAGGGCATCTTATCCCGACCGACACCTTTTTGGGGGTCTATCTTTGCCCAATCTGCTTGAAATTAACGCAAAATTGGGAGGTCGCATCTATCCGTCTGTGGTCCCTTGCCCGAGTATTTGATTGATTTCATTATTCATAACTGATATGTATGTCTGTGTTATTGGAAGTCAGTTTGTTAATTATATGTAAAATTGTAATGTATTAATAAAGTGTCACAGTTGCATTATAAATTTGATGATCTCCGGATAGGGAAGAAATCTCTTACTAAGGCGTCTAAAATAAGAATTGTTCATAACCCNCCCTTACGAAAAATATGTACCCATTGTGATTCTCACTCAGTATTACTGCAATTGATTCAAAACAAAGAAACAAACTCCATGATTTTAGCCCGCAAGCGAACATTACCGACCGAGCGACCGCCGCTTGTTGGCGAAGTTAGTGGTAACTTTTGCGGATAGAGGGTGTCGCGTGGTCAGCGCAACGAATCCCCACGTCCGTTAATTAACTCCTCAGTTATCCTCACGAGACTGAGTGGACCCCGTTCCAGACCTACTACTTCTCAGGAAATCTAGTAGCGCCGGGAATCGAACCCGGACCTCTGGATCTGTTGCCAGGATCTCTGACCACTAGACCAAAGAAGCGGTCAATTGATTCAGCATTGTTAAATTATGAATGAAATAATTTCCTTTCCTTTTTCTTGTTTGCACGTTCCGCCACTGCTGGCCAGGACGTGAGGTGGTCGCCCTGTAATTCACTCCCCTTTAACCCTTCAAGGCGACCCAACCCCCTTAGAATCCCAGTGCTACGGTCTCGGCCTCCACTTTATTTAATCTCAACTCGTGGGGCCGCTGTGCCATCGGGTGTGTGTGTAAAGAGGTTTGCGTCTCCTACAGGGCACTTAACAAGGCGAGAAATATAGTCAGTTCCAGGAAAACTGGTCAATGTAACACCGATTTACCAGCGCTGGGAACAGAACACTATGTTGTAAGATCTGCAGATTTTATTGAAGCATAGTAGCAATTGACTGCCTAATGAAAGTGAAGGCACTGGAAGATGACGGAGCTAATATTCAGAGACGTAACATTGATAGATACACAGGCAGATGAGAAATGACAGATGCCTCATGGACAGAAACCATTTCGGAGATCAGGCGTGAGGTAAAATATTAAATGGGCCTTAAAGAAGGGGGATGTGAGAATTGCAATGGATTCAGCCTCTCGGAGAAATGTACTTAGTGCAGTCTCTTTCAAAGACGGTAACGAACCGTCGGTTTCCATGAACCGTAGGAGTTTCTTGACCAGCTGAACTACTATCAGCATTTCAAGAAGAATTCTGCGATTCTTACCATCATCATGTGACCTTCACTGGTTTTACTCAGCCTTTACTTAATATTTTCACAATACACAAACTTCAGTTTCCACATTGTAATGAATTTGATCAATGTGTTGCCAGGCAACAGCTCTGAGAACACGGTCAACGTGCAACAACGGAAGATGTGTCTCAGTGGACGAATGTTATTGCTCGTTGCTAGGCAACAGCGCACCAATGAAGACGCTAGCTAGAAATCACGTGACTTGTTATCTGTGTGGTCTGTCTTATGCAACAGTAGAACTATGTTTTCTGTGTGTGGTCTGTGCAGAGTGCTTACAAGAGAAGTGAATTCAGATGCAATGTCAGTTCTGGGCAGTCACGAGTGAATAATAGCAGCAGAAGCACGCGAATAAACAATTGACTACGAATAAAGCAATTTTCTGTGTGTGTCTTGGCACGGATGTAAAATATATATAAGGTCACTGCAAATAATGATAACTTTAACAATATTTTAATTTGAGAGAATTTATCACGTCCTTTCCGGCTTCGATCGCTTAGAAATGATACTATCTGGCCTCGGACAAAACAATTATTGTTCACGTCTGTATCACTAAATATTTCTGCGTTAGAAGTAATTCCAGACAAAGTAGCAGCCAACCGCCAAGGTGACACTTTTGTCCTGTCAAATTATAGGCACCTGATTTGTATTTTGATCTCTTTCTAGTGCTTGTCCGGAGACATTACATTTTTTCCAGAAATTCAGTCTAGGAAGTATTTGACTCTGTTATAATAAATATCAGAATCAAAAGTTTCTAACTCTGATACTTCGCCATTAGACGAAGGCTATTCGGAAAGTAACTTCCGGTGAGCTGTTAACAAAACGAACAATGGTAAACGTACATAATTAAACTGCTTCTCAACATAGTCACTGCCGGAATTGAGGCACGTGAGCTCAGCTACGTATTGATACCTTCCATCAATTCCTCGTTATTGCTGAAGCACTATGATCTCGACCAGTTCTTGAGGTAGATAAACAGGTGGTAATCGCTCGGAGCGAGATCAGGACTTATAAGGACGGTGATCAAACAACTCCCAGTTGAAATGCTCCAATGCGAGCAGCGGTATGCTTAAGCGCGTTGTCGTGGTGGAATACGAGTATACTGTATGTCAGCATTCCACGTCTTTTCTTCTGAATGGCTCTAAGCAGTTTTATTTCAGTGTTTCGCGGTACAAGTCTGACGTTACTGTGGTCCCTTGTTGCATGAATTCCGCTATTAACACGCCTTTCCTGTCCCAGAAAGCAGTTGCCATCCATTAGCTTTCTGGCAGGCAGAGAACGTTTATTTAAACTTTTTAGGGTTTGTTTATTGTGTGAATGCGTGTGAATCCACTGCTCTGACTGGTCTTTAATTTCAACATTCACAAACGAAAGTCAGGATCCAACGCCGTTACT
Source organism: Cryptotermes secundus (assembly GCF_002891405.2). Classification (NCBI taxonomy): domain Eukaryota; kingdom Metazoa; phylum Arthropoda; class Insecta; order Blattodea; family Kalotermitidae; genus Cryptotermes; species Cryptotermes secundus. Next base: position 44,869 of record NW_019735562.1, on the reverse strand, counting down.
CGTACCATGACTGAGAAATTCATCGTTATCTTTGTGGTATCCTTCTAGAGTAGTCGAAGCCATTTGTGCGCACCAGTGAGAATTTTCGGAACCCATCTTGCGCAAATCTTGTAATAGCCTACCCTAACTGTGATAATCTCGCAGAGAATAGTGTGTCAAATTTGTGGAAATTCACACGAAAATTCTGAAATTGTGGAGCGCCGTCTTTCACATTTTTTTTTTCGTCAACGCTTTGAACAAGATCATCACTCAGTACAGATGGTTGACCCATCACTTCGCTCTTCATCGTGAACATTTGTTCGCCCGCCCATCTTTGAACATTCTACACCACTGTCTTATAGTTCCCTCACTCATTATGTGAGCGCCCACGAGTCATGAAGAATTTCTTCAGAATTCACGTTTTCAGCCTGAAGAAAGCGGATAACAACGCAAATTCTGCAGCTGATGGGATTATCAATTGTAGGACACATCATACCTCAATCTGTAGAGACAAGAACAAACACTAGGTGGCCAGTTGTGTGATGGTTTGCAAAGCAGTGAGTTACGTGGCGCTGCCTATCTTGCTTATACATTTTTTTTTCATTGACACTACAGCCCCAGTGGGCCTAGGCCTACCTCCATTAACTTCTCCGTTCACTTCGGTTTTTCTAGAACTTACACTTTCGGTAGGACTCCTTGGGCGGGTGATCAGCTCGTCGCAAGGCCTCTACATGCTTATACATTAGTTGCCTAAAATAAACGGAAGTTACTTTCCGAACAGCCCTCGTACGTCCCATTGCAGTTCTCTATAGGCCCACATGGAGAGGTCGACGTTCTTTGATTAGACGTCAGCATCATCCGCCATTAATGATCAAATATTGTAATTCACAAAAACACGAATTAATTAGAGGCCAGACTTCAGTGTTCGGATCTGAACTGTTCTCATCCCAGAAAGACCAACATCCTGTATAATAAAACAGGTAGATCATAGCTCAGCGGTATGATGACGGGCTACGGACTGGAGTATCTGGTGTTCAGTTCTCGGCAGGGGAAGGGCTCAGTCTCTTTACCGCGTTCAGCTTCATATCCACCTGGCGGCAGGGACTGTTTCAGGGGCGATACAGCTATCGGAAAGCGAAGCTCATCACGTACAGTAAAGGTAAAAAAGGTAAAGCTGTCCCTGTGCTTAACTAATTAAGGACTACGCCATGAAGGTGTAAGGGGGAGTAGATGTATAGATCCACATTCTCTTGACCTCGGCGCTAGTTGGAGGTGAGTGGTCAGCTTCACGCCTCGGCCGCTTTACTCCTGGGGAAAGAGCCCCCGGAACCCATTGGATATGAGGTTGGGTGAACCCCAGAGCCGGTCTGGACCACGTGGAGAAGAGAAAATTCTTGCCCCCTACAGGGACTGAAACCCCGAACCCTCGATCTTCCAGCGCATAGCCAGTCGCCATACAGAATATGCTATCTTGTGCAGTACAGAAATTAAATAGTGAAATTTTACCCTCACTTCTCCGCAGATATTCATCAAGCGATACTTAGATAATGTGACTTAATAATAACAACAATAATTATAATTATTTTCTTACTTATTGACATCCTTGATGTGTGTTAATGGAATAAACACTGTCCTGCTCGGTGCTCCTGTGCTGCCACCGCGGTGGGTAAAGATCTCGACATATTTTCAATCGGAGCGGTTTCTCTCTATCACATATACTCATCAGCCTAAAATTGTTCACAATCCTAATGTTCTGTGTTGTGTGGTTTTTAGTTATCATATTCTTGTTACCTGTCTTTAGCTTTGTTTCATTTGTTTGCGTTTTCTGTACTAATGTCTTTTTTTCCTCCAGTGCTGCCTGTAATTTGTTTTTGACTTTATGTTGCCTTTGTCCTTAATGTAATTACCTGTGTTTACACTGCGATGTGTTTGTAATTGGCCTTGTGGCTGTTGTCTTAGCTCGTAAATAAGAAAGAATTGAATTGAATTATTATATTTGGCCACTCGCTGATGATAAGCGCTTAAATAAGATAACTGAATTGTTATTGTCACGTGTTTCACAGTGATTAAGATGTTAGTTTGGACTGGTGAATCGGTTTATTGGATCTTCACTAGTCGTAACTACAATTAGTTCTTACACTCTCAAGATTACTGTAACTATAGCACATGTAACGTCACACACTAAGTCTTCTAATTCCTTTTTTCTGGCCACACTGCTGTTCCCTTAGAACTTCGGAACTCAAGCGAAGTCAACTCCAAAGTCAAAATCAAAATCACATGGCGACTGACGGTCTGTCAGTCAGTCAATCTTGGTGTCGAGCCCCATCTGGGGCTCATGACCAGATATTTATTACTGTTAGACCGTTACGGTCTTGTTTCTGTTGGGCGCCCTCTCTGACGAGATAGTCAATTCCAATTCCTGTATTCTCTCATATCCTCTTGGCACGGACCACTCACAGAAAACACAGTTCTATTGTTGTGTAGGGCAGATCACACAGAAAACAAGTCAAGTGATAATTATCTCGCCAGTCCATTGGCGCGCTTACTGTTGCCTAGCAACAAGCTATAAATATTCGTCCTATTGTTGCGTGACCTTAAACGAGGTGTTTTTTCGCGCCATTGCCTACTATACACGTTACATTATTATTAATTTTTATTTGTATTATATAATGTGTTTTGCTTTTTGTATTTTGTTTGTTTTTCTTTTGTCGTGCTCACTTTGTAATTGGCCTTTGGGCTGTCAGGTTAGCAAGTAAATAAACAAGTATTGAATTGTTTTATTATATTGGTAATGACTTCATTGAAGCTTACAGAATTATAAGAGGATATTTCGCAAACAATATTATGCAGTATACTTATCTGCTTTACAAATATTTCACTTATTGTACTGCGTGTTGCCTAATGGTAATGGTTTCATATGGACATTATTATTTTCTTGACCTGACTACGCAGCTACCGCCCGATGTTGGCAAACACACGTACGTCCAAATGACAATGCGAGAACACTGGACAGGTGTGAGGATAATGCAGTCTGGTTACATGGAATATTAAGGGAAAATTATGTCGTTGTTGTGGCCAGAAATTATTTCTGTATAAAGACACAACAACTTACTCACTGAAAAAGTATTTTCTATTTTACTATTTATGGAAAATAACCCATTTCACTTTGTTTTCACAGGACCCAATTAACTTGACATCCTCTACAGCACTGCCTCTAGAGTTTCTATCTTGTTGTTATATACGTGTTAGAATTTCATGTCTCACAACAAGGGGAACACAAACCGGATAGGTCTGAGAACAGGGTCAGGAGGAGAACGTTTGGATCTACAAAGGGGAAGTGACAGGAGGTTGGAGGAAATTGCATAATGAGGAGCTTCATGAATTGAACTTTTCAAGGTATATAATTAGGGTGATCAAAATCAAGGAGGTTTAGATGGGCGGGGCATGTATCACGCATGGGAGAGATTATACATACTTAAAAAGCCTTGATCAAAACCCTGGAGGGAAAGGACCACTTGGAAGCCATAAGCATAATTTTGAGGATCAGATCACAATATATCTCAAAGAAACTGCTTGCGAGTGGTGAACTGGATTTATCTCGCTCGAGATAGAAACCACCGGAAGACTGCCGGGTGACCAGCACTGAATTTTCAGGGTCAGTAAATCACGAGAAATTGCTTGAGTAGCTTGACAACTGTTAGCTTCTCATGGAGGACTTTATTCGGTGGAGTTAGTTAGGATCAGTATCTAAAGCCACAATTACACACGTTGTTGGGTAACTTGGAAACATTACTGACAACCAGAAATTGGGTTGTGATTACACCAGAAGAAAACCAAAGTTTGTTATTATTCAGTTCGGGATGTGTTACCATTCCACTGCTTTTAAAAACTCTGAAGATCAGGATGTAAAAAACATTTTTCGAATAGTTTTTTGGTGTAAAATACGGTCTCTTCTTTTAGGGAACAACACAAGTCACACTTGTTTGAAAATATAGTCCTCTGGAACATACTTTGTTTGGCCTAAGAGGTAAAAATTGGCTGAACATGAGGCTAGGATGAAGGAGAAAAGGAATGCTCACAGAAATTTGATGAGAAACCTCTTCTGAAAAGCCCTCTTGAACACCGGCAAGAGTATAGAAGTAAAAGTAAAGCTATCCCTGTACCAGGCCGTGAAGGTCCATAGGGTTGTGAAACGTTGAGGGGTCCCACATTATGTAGATAATCGGCTCAAAAATGGCGGTAAAGTTGTCAGCCTTACGTGCCCGCCGCGCTTTACTCCCCAGGAAAATCGTTTAATTAATTCCTAATACTCATTTCTGCTAGAAGCTGAGTCGATCCCGGGGCCATAGTGCAGCTGGAAGGATTAGGTCAACTGAAAAAAATCCAATGACCTCATCGGGTCTTGAACCCGCGACATTCCGGATAATAATATAGAAGAATAAAGCAAATATGAACTGTAATAAAATGGGTTTTATACATATGACGCTGACGATACATATGTGATATACTTTTATTTACTTTAGCAAGGATGACAGTATACCACAGTGACAATGTTGACAGTAGATCCCAACTGACTCTTTGTACTTGGACTCAGATTCTCTCAACAACGCAACTCAACCTAAACGTCCTTCAAACTTGCAAAAATCTGTTATACTGTCACAAAGATTTAAAGACTTGCCAAAATATGAGAATTACCAAAATACATGAACCAAGCCAACAAATAGCAACACAAAACCATACCCAATATGCAACACATGGAAACGAACAGATTGAAGCACACGCGCATGCGCGGGAGTGACGCAGATGCTTCTAAAACGAGACTTGCTTTGCCCAAAACGTTTCAGGTCATTGCCATGTTAGGGGCGATAGGAGACCGCATCCTGGTAGCAGAGCATGGGGCCACATGTTTAAACTTAATCAAAATGAAATTAACGGGTGCGGTTTTGAACCAGTTAAGAAAGTCAATCGAACTTGAATGTTTAGTCAGAGAAAATGAGATAAACCACGTTTTAATTCTTAGGTGTGTCTGCAACGTGATTCCGTGAACACCTCTCGCTCTGCTTTTACGGAAAGCATTCATTGCCTGCATGCAGGACAGTGAGATGGACACTTGTCAGTTAAATCGCTAAAGCTATGCATTGTGATATGTGGGTAGATCATTTGATATTAATGTGTATTCACCGTATCGATTTATCACCTCATTCCTTGATAATATAACCTTTCTCAGATTTATTAAGAAGACGTGGAAGACAAGAACTTCACTGCGGAAAATATGGGGAGATGTTTTGTTGGTTTTGAGAACGATAGAAATGTACGAATACACGTGACGGTTTGTAATGCGAATACCATAAACGCACAGAGTTGACGACTGGGTTTAATCATATAATTTAGAAATTAAAAAAATAGAAACTGAACCCAATATAACGAATTAATATACTCCTAGACTTAAATGTGTCCGATATCGATATAAAATTCTATAATGGACGGCGTTACCAGGGTTGTGTGTCCGATATTTCCAAAGATTGGGAGCAACGCTTTTAGAATTTACTCTGTAATGATACAGAGGTATAGACAAAATAGAAACACTACATATGCTGTAGACATTTCTCTATTAATTAAGCGTTGGACCACCTTCTGCCTTGCATACAGCCACGCTCCTTGGAATGGGCTCGTACAAGTTATGAATAGTCTCTACCGGAATTTTGTGCAATTCTTCTTGAAGAACATCTCAAAGTCGCTTCAGAGACGTTGGAGGTGGGAATCTGTTCCTCACTCTAGTCTCCAAAACTGACCAGAGTATTTTCATGATCAAATCAGGTGATTGTGCTGGCCAGGGTAGATGCTGAAGTTCACTTTCATGCCCTTCAAACAATGACTGAGCGAAGAGTTCCAGCTGTGTGAACGGGGCATTATCAACGTCTTTGAAAACTGTGTCGTTGTTCGGAAATAGCGTCTGGATCACGGGATGCACGTGATTACCCAACCTGTCCACCTACTCCCTTGCAGCAACTCGGACATGAAGGGTAACAGTGGGACCACTCTATTCCTGCCGGACCCATTACCCAACTTCCCGCGTGTTTCAGTGCTGGAAGTAGGGATTCGGGAGTGTAGGTTTCCTTCGATGTTCTCCAAACGTAAACGCTCCCTGAAGTAAGGAACAACGTGACGGACGACTCATCTGACCACATCAAGCATGCGTTTGCAGTTGTCTTACGTCCAGGTTTTATGGGCGTGACACTATCATTTGCACATCCCAACATTACTTTCGTTAATCAGAGGTTTAGCACTTGCAGCCCTACCGTGGTTTGGTGTTAGATTTGTGAAGCTCACGTCGGGCAGGTTTAGTGAAAACAGAGTCAAGATGAATGCTCAGTTCTGCTGTCCTGTCACCTGTGCTGCCCTAGTTCTGTGATTTCTCGAAACAATTTAATGTATGATGATCTCTTTCTGTCAATATTGATTTTCGCTCACTGTTCCTCTTCGCTGGCGCTGTCTTCCCATGATTCGTGTATGCCGACATGACCCCAGAGACTGTAGCGCTGGGTGCGCCTAGTAACGTGGCAGTGTCTGGCACAGGTGTTCCAGCTAAACGCCCATCAACGATCTGTCCTCATCCAAAATCTGACAAGTCTCCCATTTTTCGATTCTTTCACGCGGACTGTCACTCAACACACTCACTAATGCACTGACTCGAACACTACACACTGTAAACAAACTAAAGAACAGCATTCAGTGTTTCCAACTGAAATTCTTTCAATGTAGCCAACACAAATAGAATCTATTCTTTGATTTTTTTAGCGTTTCCATTATTTTGTTCCCCCCCGAAATTTTCACTGCTGTAATACAAAGATTGAGGGCTATACCTGAGTTTACGACATTCATTTATCCAAGATCAACGTATCGTCCCCCATTTTTCTGTTCTGCGCATTTGCTGTGGGTATTGTCTAGGTAATAGAGAGTGGGCTGGTTATGATTTCACAGCGATGTTTCCTGTTCATAATGCGTGATAAGCTGTGGAGAGAAGTTAACATTCGATGCGCTGTCCACATTAATATGAGGTGCACATGTTGTGCAGTCAACCGTGTCCCAGACTCCTATACAAAATTGTGGTTCTTGCTACTTCCTCTCTGCGGTGCATTTGGGGCTGGAAACGCTACTCACACGGTTTGGCAGGGTTGCTACCCCCTGTGTGTACCCTTACCGGGAGACCACACACGGAGTTCAGCCACACCCACGCATTGTTGTTTGTCCATCTTACTTGTGTTTCCCCCTTATGATCCGTATCTTTATCTTCGTCTTGTGTTGGCTCGTTGGATGGCTGGCCATCTCACGTGAAATGGAATATTTGACCTACCAGGAGGATAGTACGGAGTGGTCATCCCTCTCGAGCCCTGGGACACATCATGAACCGGACCACTTTATTCCTATTATGGTCTCAGGCTCAAAGGAAGTTGTGCTCACTCACGCACACTTACACACTTTTGTACTGGCGCCCTTTTGAACGCTGCATCTAAGTTGAAGTTGGACGCCATGAGGGCATTGGGTGTTGGGGGTCACGTATTCTTAACCTCGAAAATAGATAGAAATGAGTGCTTAGCTTCACGCTTCGGCCTCTTCAATCCAGTATAAAAAGAACTTGGTTAGCACTGGATAGGAAACTTGATGGGCTCCACTTCCGGTCAGGAGCAGGCTGTGGAGAGGAAATGTCTAGTCAGTGAGTTATCTCTGTAGAGCTCTTAATTTAGAATTCTCGTGTATTTACGTTTGAAACCAAATAAAATGCTTCAAAATGAGCAACCCGAAAATCAGACTTCCGGTACGTCATATTCGATAATTATTAAAGGGTCGCAGTAGATGACGTGTACTTGTTTTGAGACACTGTCGGAAACTTAGATTATATAGCATCGATTGATAGGATGATTGGTGAGTAATAAGCCCAAAGGACTTACTTGGGAAACTGCCGTAGCTTAGTGCTATTGCTGCGTTTTCCAGGACGGCGTGAGGAAAACCACGCATTTCTAGATAACAGATTTCTGGGTCAAGATTCGAACCTGATACTTCCCGAATAAAAAGCGAAATCCGCACACTTGACCGTGAAGTTCTGCATGAAATTTTGTTGCCAGTGAACCCCTCGATAAATCTGCCTGTTATTTGTACAGTTACGTGTAGACCCAGTCGAAAGATGAAGCACTATGTTTTAGATATTTTTTGAAAGGCTAGTATAAGTGTTCGTTCCTAGCCGTGTTCTTCCTTAAAATGAAGCTGCTTTTGTCTTCTGTAATACCGTTGTGTTTTACGTTGTGAAGAGACACAGGAAACTTAATGCACTGCCAGAAAAAATACAGATTTGTTATTTCTTACGACTAGACCCAGGATATAAAAAACAATGTGATGTGACGTCATGAAACCTGCATGTCTGTTACTGTCATGGCACCCCTCAGTAATCGCTTTAAGCACAAAATGGTTGGCGAGCAAGAAGGCAGCAGTCAACAGAGATTGCTTCATGCATGATAGCTCTAGCATTCATGTGGTGTCCCACTAGTAGCCAAGACAGGAGAAACGGAGGAAGAGGAGTGGAAAAAGAACAAAGGATTTTCTAAGGTGCATGAATAGTGGTACGTAGTACGAATTCAGTGTGTTGATGACTCTGTTCTTGGGTTGTTATACCGTGCGAGTGTAGGCAGTATTTCCGACGTTTCGGAGGCCGGTACATCAGCTACATCGCCTATATCCACACGGTGTAGGGACCCAAGAACCGTCTCAACATCATTAATTACCCACTATGCAGGCTTGTAATCAGGAACTGAGCGTGTAATTCGCGAATGTAGAATAGCGTTCGGTGATATGAAGCACGACAGATCCAGAAGCGAAAGTGTTGTGTATGATGTAACTTCGCTTTTTATGACATGAGGAACGTGTGGGTGTATGAGCCTTGGCTGTGAAGCATATAATTAGGAAAAAAAATATTTCACTGTTACAAGGTCGCTGAGTAAGTACAATATTGGCAGCAACAATGTGAGGCGTCGAAACGTAGAAGTGTAAGCAGACTACATGCGTTGCGAATTGCATACAGAGTGTGCCTGAGGTTGACTTTTACCTACGTGCTAGCGTTCAACATCCTTTCTCTGAGACCGAAAGGGAATATTGACAGCAAAGAGAGGTTCGACCAGATGCGTCTGTAGCTACTCGCCGCTTATAAGTACCGGATACAGCGGTGTCAGAAAATAAAACAGATTTCCGAACACATAATGGACTTGGGATAATTATCATCTCATTGAAAATGAAATTCATTTTATTGTGTTTTGTCGCAAAAAATCGAGGGAGAGAGACTACTGGGAAAACACGGATGCTGATAATAGTATAATATTAAAATTTATTTTAAAGAAATGTGATATGTAGGTTTGAACTAGATTATTCGGTTCCGCGATAAGGTTATTAGTAGACCGTCGTTACCACAACACGACACTTAATAGGCGAGCAACTTTTTGATTAGCTGAGTTACATATGGCTTGTCAGTGGCTTCCCTCCTTGGAGTTGGTGTGTCCGTGTGTTAATGTCAGTAAATAATGATCCAGTATAAGCCCAACTACCATTTTGTGTACTCGAGACCATAAACTTATCTCAGAGGGCCTGCAATGAGGCTGCCTAAATTTCAACAGAGTGTGTGTATTCTGAGAAGCAGTGGGTCTGGAACGGGGTTCACTCAGCCTCGTGAGGATAATTGAGGAGCTATTTCAAGAAAATAGCGGCTCCGGTCTAGAAAACCGAGATTAACGACCGTGGGCATCCGTTGCGCTGACCACGTGACACCCTTTATCCGCAAAATGTTGGCATAAACTTCGCCGGCAGTTGGCGGTCGCTCGGTCGGTATAGTTCGCTTGCGGACTACAGGCCACAGAGTGTTTTTGTTTGTTTGTATGTGTATTCTACATAGACGCAAACATAAAACCGTCCGTACGTACGAACATGCCAAAGTAGAAAATGTTTTACAGTAAACAATATCCACTGAAACTAATTGCATGTAGCTGAACGTCTCACAACAGTTTATTTAAGTTACTTTAATTTTTAGGCAACTTTAGACAAATTCGAAATAACGAAACTGTCAGCCTTCACACCGAATATCGCGGGCAACTGTTGGCTGGCGCACCTTCTTGCATGCGGGAGGTAAGGTAAAATGCAAAGTTATCCCTGTAACAGGCCGTGAAGGCCCGTAGGGGTGTGAGAGGTAGAGGCTTCCACATTTTCTAGACAATAGGCTCACAGATGGTGCTAAGGTCGTCAGCCTTACGCCCCTGCAGCCATTCCTGGTACTAATTTGTGTTAGAGGCTGAGTTGACCCCAGGGCCATAGTGCGGCCGGAAAGATTAGGTGAATTGAAAAAAATCCAACTCATCGGGACTCAAACCCGGAACCAACTACGCTACGGCGTATGAAGTGCCAGGTTAAAATCTCGACTTATAAGCGAATATCCTGAACCAAATTTGCGTGATTTTCCTCAGTTCTTCCTGGAGAAGGCCGAATCAATACGCTATCTCAAATTAGGCAAAGAACGTTTCGTTCCATATCTTTTCCAGTTTGTGGTTCACTAAGAAGTCCGTCATTCGATTCTCTGTTGAACACAACATTGAATGGACCAAGAATAAGTAAAAGAGGAGAATAACAGTCATCCAATTTTAAAATTGATCAGTGTGATAATTTCCTAGCTGTGCAAATAACCGAACAATAATAAGTTTACTGCATCATTTTTATTGAAGGTATTAGATATTTCCCGAAAAAAATATGTCATGTATATGCTTCGCATGTTTTGTGCTATCACGAGAATCTGTAAGGATATGTTACTTTGTATCCTCAAAATATAAAGGCAGAGACATGTAACCAGTGCTCGAATAGCCCGAAGTGCCAATGACATGAACAAATTCATTACATCAAAACGAGAGGACGGTTTTAAACCCTAACGCTTATGTTCACGGGAATTTGTCACAGTGTCCGTGCAATGGTTGAGGCACTATGCCACAAGCCGGAAGGCCGCGGGTTCGATTCCCGATGAGGTCACTGGATTTTTCAATTGACCCAGTCCTTTCAGCCGCACTGTGGCCCTGGAGTCGACCCAGCCGCTAACAGAAATGAGTATGAGAAATCTTCCGGGAGGGAAAGGGCGGCCGACGCGTAAAACTGACATCATCGCCATCTGTGAGCCGATTGTCTAGAAAATGTGTGAGCCTCGACGTCCCACAACCCTATAGGCCTGCACGGTCTGTTTACTCGTATTTTGGGAGGATGAGTGGAAACGACAGCCCTTTCAATTCATAATCTTGTCCACTCCGCATTCAGGGAGCATTTCCTTGCTAGCTAAGCTGGAAAGCAGTGAAGTTCATTGAGCGGAGTTCCTCACGGGAAGCTTTGCATTTTCACTCAGGCTCCATTTGAGGAAGTTCTGCTGGACACTCTTCTGAGCCATGTATCGCCCTTATCCTCCTGCCTATGCCTCGGTGTCACAAGTGCCCTGGTGCGTTGTTTCACGTATAGCGATTAACATTTTGTATATTTGCCCTCTACCCAAGTGTACCGCCCCTTCCGCAAGTCCCATTTGCCTTGGATTCGTTAGCCAAGTATTCGTGAAAAGCACTTAAAACATATAATTGGGCTGAATTATTAAATATTATATATTAATATACTTAAAATTTGAATAGCTTCGCGCTGTCATATTTTATAGGGACCATGGTTAATCCAGTCATTACGATACTAATTATGTTCATTATAGTTTTTATATGTTTTTATTTATATAGATTTCTTAATAACTTTGATTTGTGTCACTTGAATTTTATTATTATTATTTTCCAAGTTATATAAATTTCCTTGTTGTGTTTTATTTGTATTTCCTTTCGTCTTTCTAGTTGTGCTCACTTTGTAACAGTTAAGTTAGCACGTAAATAAATAAGAATTCGATTAAGCAACTTTTTTTCGGTTATCTGTTACTTATCCATTACATCCAAATGTTAGGCTCAGCATCCTTCCTCTAACAAGTCCAGTGTTCCCATTAGGGCGAGAGACCAAATTTGCTCTCATAAAGAAAGAGGCGAAGCTATAATTTGTGGAGACTTCTTGCATTGACAAAAATCCACCAACAGTGGCCATATTACGTTCAGATTAACCTCAAGAATATCCGCGTCTTGAAGAAAGGTCAATATTTCATGATACGCCACTGATACTTTGTCCATTTTGTTACGACACTCGGATATTTTCTCTCATGTATGTAAGTTTCTCTCTTTCTCTTTCAGCGACTCTCTTGAGCGCGTTCCCACCACAGGAAGGCATGTGTGCATATGCATGTGTGCATATGCATGTGTGCATTAAGATAAGAAAGACATTAACATAAAAGTGGGCTAAACTTACAAACGTCTTCAGTACCCACTGCCTCAGTTTCTTGGCAGACACAGCTTTGATGGCTTGAAAGAGAAATATTATCCTTGCAGTTACAGGGGTTGGAGAAAATTATGGAAACACTACAGATACTGTAAACATTTATTTATTAATATGATGCTGGACCACCTTTTGCCTTCAATAGAGCCGTAATTCTTCTTGCCATTGACTCGTCTCTACCGGAATTTTGTACAATTCTTCTTGAGGAACATCTTAAAGTTGCACTGACACGAGCACTACATAGTGTAAACAAACGAGAGAAGAGCATTCGACTTTGCCAATGAAGTTCTTCAAATGAAACCAACACAAATTCTATTCAACTTCATAGTGTTTCCATTATTTTGTCCACACCCTGTATGTCAACCTGACAAAAGTCACTTCTCTATGAATACGGATTAAATTGGCAGGAACTAAAAGTGTGTGTTCCTGCTCGGTTATTTCTACCTTTATTTCCGACAATTTGACGTCTGAAATAATACTCCGATGTGAAACGTCATTTTCCGTGGTGGCTGGTAATATCAGTGCAGTTTTCCTATATCGTAATGTAAATAAAGAAAAAGTGAAACCATGCGTTGTCGATCCGAACTTGCACATAGTGACTCGTGGTTATCATATGGTGTGGTGTTAACGTGGAAATACGTAATAGCTATTACTGAAATTTATGAAGTACGTTTTGTATCTCTTTTATATCTGAAGGCCAAATTAATCAGCATCTGCCTGTTATTTTCTTCAAGTTATGACAGAAAGTGACACATCTCTTCTGTTTATTGTCGAACTAAATAACAGCCATTTCGATGCTCTGTTGACGGTTGAAGAAATTATGGTCTTTTTGCTTTTTACAACCAAGGTTTGCCAACAAATTTTCATCTATATAGGAGCAGCATGTCATTATTGTACACACTTTAGTATTTTACGAGTACAGCATAAATGTAATAGTGTTTCCAAAAATTTTAAAATTAATAGTTATTAGATATTTTTGACGACCTTACCTTTTAAGAATCTCAAATTGAAATTTCGACACATTACGCTATGATGGGCACTGGAGAGGTTTTGGTGAGCATATTGCGCTTCTGGATCACTCGGAACCACAAGTTTCGCTGCGTCGGTATTTATCTCGGTTCCAGTGCTTACGCGTGCCGTACAGTACAATTGCAATGGGAATTTGCAACATGGATACAATCAAGTATTCGATTTTATATCGATATGAGAGACTGTTATATCGATATCGAATCCTAAAATTACTCAAGTCCCTGAATAATTTTCGTCTAGAACAATTGTTAGTTTCTCTTACTACTATTATTCTATCATGGCTATTCGTACTTTCCTTCCAACTTACCAACCTAAACGACTCCCCCAAAAATTTCCTGCAACGGACGTAGAACCGAGTTTTCGATATTTTCGATTGAATAAGGCTACCTTATGTTACCAAGAGTTTCACGACATATCGTTTCGGTGATTCCATATCGATAACGAATAATTACCCAATACCGTATTCCGTCAATTTATTTTTATCATCAAACATATTTGGAAATTATGCACCGTCAACTTGGAAAACTAGAAATCGACTCGCTCATGTTCTTCAAAGAAGGTTTTATTCAACGAAAATTGGATTAGTAGATGCAGTAGCTTATTGTGCGTATACCGCCAGCCCATATCCCCATGCAGCAGCCGTATTACTATGTTTTGCAAGAAGCAATTAATAATTGTAAATAATAAAAACCATTGCAGCTTTCCAAATCTGCAAAATGTTTTATCGAATGTATTTATTTGTTTTTGTACAAATTTATGACTACGTCAATTTTATAACCCTCGGAATGTCATTGTTCAGAAACCGGCTGCATTATGGTAATATCAATGCTGCTTTCAAATTCTGTAAACAGAACACGTGCGCAGATTGAGGTTATGTTGCCCCTGCTTCCCATTGTTTCTTGAGGACCGACCTGAACAAGAGGTCGCTTTTATCTACTGCTGCCATCTCCGCTTGTATGTTCTTTTCACTCTTAGCTACCTTGACTTGTTTTCTATTCTCTTTGGCTCCTGGTTGTCATGCCAACACAACAAACAGATTCCATATCAACTTTTTCCTTCAGCGCATTCCGCCTCGTCTGGTATCGTCTGTGGTCAGTAGCTGGAGTTCATTGGGATGCAAAGCGTACTGAGAAAATGCTGCCTGTTGTTTTGTATTGCTTGGCACGTGTGTAGTCTTTCTCTTTTTCTATCCTATGTTTTCTGCTGATACACTGTTCCAGTTCCCATTTCATTATTGTCAAAAGCGAGTGTTTGTGAGGACGTTCTTTTTATTTATATCATGGCCTTCGCATTCTCTGTCTTTTCGTCTTCATAGCCTTTGTTATTCTCTAATGGATCCCTTTTCTCTTATTCTGTAGTCTATTGTGATGTATTTCGACTCTGTTGTTTGTTTTAAAGTTCGAGAAGAGTTCTTTGGCCATACATTGACTCTCAGAAAAGAATATATACAAGGCAATTTATTTCGAATGTAACATGACGCCTGTGACAAAATCCCACGTAAAACTGGTTCCACTGTTTCAAATTCAGAACAAATAAGCCAGGTTTATTCATAGGTTACCATCCTCATTCAACAGTGTCACGGATATAAATATATTCTTCAACCATTATCAGCTCCACACAATAAGGAAATTGCTGACAATCTGAAATTCGTGTAACACACTCGCATCCAGCAGACAGGACCTAATAGACAGATTATATGCCTACACAGCTGTATTATTCCAGTCCAACGTATCATTGCTTGCTGTGTACATGGAAATTAAACTGTATAACCATGAATTGTATTCACGCCATTGCTCAGCAGAGGAAAAGTGTGTTAACTCCATTTTTGTTACTCTAGAATTTGTCTGAAACGGTAGTACTTTTTGATATATAGAAAAAGTTTGTGCTGGAATAGTCAGACCTTAGTCGTCATGCTGGACTCCAGATTTTTAGAGAAAGTAAAATGAATAAGTGATAAATGAATCAGTTTAAATTAAAGGAAAAAGTCTCGAAATCCAGAAATATGTGAGATCAACAGCTTTCAACTCACTACGCAAATACATTGTTTGTGTCTGATGTTCTGTATGACATTGATTTAAGCTGGAGTAAGGTATAAAAATTCTTGATGAATAAACGGCATTCTTGTTGGCGATGTAGAACTAAATTAATTTTGAAAATTTAGGATTTTGAAAAATCAGGGAAAGTGCCATGGAGTGAGGGCCTGTCTCTCCCCCGATAAACACTGACGTCATACCATGTGCATGCAGTTACCGTTTTTCGTGAAACCGAGTAACGAATTGCATTGACATTGTAGACTATTGTACTAGGATCTTTCCAGCTGTCTGCATTTAAGAATCCAAACATGGATCCATGCAAACATCTGAGGTCTGATCTCGAAATTCCATATCTTTGGCCGCGAGGTCTGAGGCGTATGCCGTATTCTGCCCATCGAACACTGGGATCATGGATTCGTAAGCCGCTCTGGGCATGGTTATAAGCCTGCGCCTTTTGTCTTTGTGTTGTCCCTGCAGACAGATGTTTGTGTTGTCTTATACAGGTACCTGCCTTGCGATGGGCCAGTATCATGGAGTTTCTATAGATGGAGCGAGAAAAGCCATGAATTTCTCGGAATAGCCGGTGTTCGGGCCGAGATTTGAACCGTCGACCTCTGCAACCTGAAGGTGGACCTCGGCATTGGGTTCGAAATTTTATAAAGTCATGTAGACCCGTTGTCAGGCAACCACCGCCAAATAAGAAACAGTACAACAGCCGTCGCCAAGTAACGGCTCCGCAAAGAAGCATGCTTCCTCGGCAACAATTGCATGCAACAGAGGAACGGTGTTTACTACACGGTCCATGCCTATATATTATAATCAGGAAGAGTTAGGCGTCAGTGGATTTAGTGAGGAATGAGTGAGTTAGGTAACTGCTGCAGTTCAGTTATTGTGAGCTGTTGCTGCTAGCTGGTAGCTGAGGCTGGGGACCGTTCGGGAAACCAGAGACAGGGAAATGTTCGCCATTGGAAGCCGCTACCAAGCATCGGTTAGTGGAGACTGTAACCTACCGAGAACACTCACCTGTAAGGTGTAGTCACGAGCTGTATGAAAGAGTACAATAGATCCGATCATAAATCCAAAACCCGTCCAGAGTCACTCCATTCATGTGACAATAACAACGTCTGAGCTGAGTACGATTTAATTCCTCTTTGATTGAACCTTCACCTGCTGCGAATCGTTTATATAAATTCAAGAATTAAAAGCTATCAAGAGAAGTTTCCACAGCTCCTAGGAAGAATGGAGCAAAATATATTTTCTAACTTACCCTCAAGCTGCAAACCCAGCAGAAGAGGAGACCAAGAATACCAGGCGTACGAGATGGACAGAACAGTTTTAAATTTAATAATTACTTACTTACTCATGGAGCTGAGCCCTTCTTGAGGAGCCGCCAATTCTGCAGCTACTCAAGAATTTCCCAGCATTTTATGGAACCCGAAGGTTCATCACCGTGTTCACAAGAGCCCTCCACTGGTCCCTATCCTGAGCCAGATTTATCTAATCTAAAGCTGAAAAAAGCCTTGAGAAATGTCAAAATAATTCTATCGCTGCTGCTGGTTAAACGTACTTTCTCCGTCGAATATGAATTTAGTAGTCGACATTTCTATATTCGCAAGCTCACGTGAACAGATTAATGAACCTTCGGTCTATATAAAATTTGTGGAATTTGTCGAGTGGCTGAGGAGTACTAATTTCAAAAAAAAAAAAAAAAAAAAATTACTGCTCCATTCTGTCTGTCATTCAGACTTCACTGAAAACAAATTTTAGTCGGCATTCACGTGCTGGAATTCAAACCATGTAGTGACCACCTACTAATAATTAAATAACAGTCGATAGTCCATATATACGAGGAATGCTGTTGTTATTTCAGTTTGTATGACGTGTAGATAATGCTGTTATGCTCCTATCAAAACACTATTCAGCACAACTCCCATATGAAAGGTATCAACCGCGCACACAACCCGTGAACTCTAATGTATAGTAAATGGTGCTGTTCTTTCAGTTCGACAGAACCGGCATGCCTTAAACTAGGACTTAATCAAGCTTTACAAACAGATCAATTCAATGAACTGTAATAACAACTCACACCACAGGTGTTAAGATGGTTGCCCTGGTTTCAAGGGGATCTTTGTTTAGGAAGACCGCACGTGGCGAAGCGAAGGCTCTGAGAGCGGTTTCAACTGTGACCAACACCAGGCCGATTATTTATCTAAGGGCTACATTAATTTTTCAATTAGCTTAAACGCATAAAGAGAGAACGGTACGTGGCGATAGGTCAAAGAAAGAGTAAAACAAGCATTAGAAGCATTCACTGTTGTGGTGTGTTTATGGTTCCGAAAAGATCCTTCTTAATTATGTACGCACTTGGCAAAGGGCGATAAGCAGATCTTTTGATTATAATGCATCTGATACGATAAGGTGTTCATAGCATATCGCAATGTAGGTTTAGCATGTCTGATTCCAGTAAACTGTGAGTGATCACGAAATAAAAATATAATTTTGTATTTTCATAAAATATTATTATGATATCGTATATTAGCGAAAAGTTTATTGTAACAAATTGCTGTAATATCTTATTAAAACCTTAGTGTTGTGGCGTATAGATCCTTTGCTAAGAGGTAATTCTGTGAACAGCGACCTTTTCTGGGCAATTGCTTGGTAAATATTATTCTTAATAATGCAAAAGCTGCACTACAATAATGGAAAGGGATGTTTCTACGTGGTCCGTGCCGAGATGTTATAAGCAAGGGAGAAGGTTACACCTAGAATTATGTTTATTGGTCATAATTTAATAAGGTTCTTATCCAGACTTTCGAATTCATGAATAATTATAGGAAAAACCAGATCTGTACACATCGGTTGTCTAGTATGTGTTCCTGTTACATAGCGTCAGAACACGAGACGTAGTGAGCTGTGCACGATAGTTGACATAACGAAGCAGTGTTTGGAGGTGTGTGGCTTTGCCTTTATTTAGTTGTGCACTGGGCGTTGCGTCCCTGCAGGCCAGATTTCCAAAAATTCATGATCCACGGACCATCAGTGGTTCACCTCCTTCTCCAAGGTCAAGATCATTTATGCACAAATAAACATACAATTAACACGGCAGAATCTTTATATTCATACAAAAAGTCACGGAGGTGTAAGGTAGGCCGCACACCGGCATGCATCAAGACATGTAATAGTCGAGACACGATGTCTGCGACATGACGCAAAGAAAGGAGCACAGGTGATATGAATGAGATTATGAAAACCGCTGCACACCGGTCTGAGTCATGATGCTGACGAATCACGAATGAAGAAAGACTCATGTCTCATGTCTTGACGCTTGTCTTGATGCAGTTGGTGTGCGGCCGCCTTAACTGTTGAATAATTGTGCTCTTATTCAATTAAAAAGTACAGAATATCTTGTTTAATATTCGGGTGGTCCGCGAAAGAAAAGCCACGCAGTAGGTGCTACATGGTCAGAAAAGTTTGGGGACCACTGCTGTATGCTGTACTTCCGTGGGGTTAGTTTTGCATGTTGACGTTTCAAGCGAGAGATGAGCGAATTTGGAATTTCTCACATATGTTTTTGTGTTAGGAATATGAAGAATATTCTCAAAGATTGTTAACAAAGTTTCAATATTAGGGAACAGAAAAAAGAAATAAAATGAATCGTATTATCATGTTGGATGTGACTCCATATAGTCCGGTACAGTTTCACCAAATTAGGAGGAACATGCGGCCGCCATCAGAAGGTTCGAAGAGGAAGCCAAACAAGAAAGAAACAAGAAGCGAGTTGTTGGCCTACTCTTCGATTGTGAATATATGTTCCTCCGAAACGTCTCTGAATTTCCACCAGACTACACGCTAACACATCCCAGAAGATACAACGCTACAGAGTCATCTGTGAGAACCTTATGTCGAAGAATTCAGAATTACATCCACGAGGATGTAAATGAGGAGCACATTAATTTTAGCAATTTTTATGTTTCTTATCTGAAGTTTAATGATAAAGATTAAAATAAATCATACCTGATGCTTTTGAATGGGTGTGAAACTTGGTCTCTCAGCCCACAGATGGACTTACGTTTTGTGGGTGTCTGAAGACCGAATGTTGAGGACTTGGACTTAAGACAAGTATTATCAAGAAATAGCAAATTATATAACGAGGGCTTCATAATTTGTACATTTTAGCCGGAATTGTTGGAGGATGTGATGAATGGGACTTATAACATGTGGGTGAGTGGTCCACATTTCCAGCACATGGCGCTATCCGGGAGATCCCCTGGTATACAGATGACTTCTGAGTGTACAGTGGCCAGTCAGTCTACATTGTTTCTTATCCAAGGTCCTTCACTTTATTCTTACAAGGCTGGATCTCGCAACATTCAAACCGAGCGCAGATACTAATCTCGAAAATGATAAAACAACAGTGGCAACCAGGGGATTCGGAATATCTCAGCCGATATAGTGACAGACTACTTGTTGGGCGCCCGGCGTTGGACTTCCGGCAGGAGCAAATGATTTCCTCTTACCCCAGGGTCCAGACCGGCTCCGGGGCCCACCCAGCCTCCTACACAATGGGAACCGGGTACTCTTCCCTTTGAGTAAAGCAGCCGGAGCGTGAAGCTAATCAATCATCTCCACCCAGTGCCGAGGTATGGAGCCGAATGATGGAGCTATACCTCCACCTCGCCTTATATCTTAATGATGTAATGCTTAATTAATTACGCACAAGACAATGTTACCTTTTTCAGTTCCGTAATGGCAACCAGTTACATGAAGGCGGTAGTAGAGCCTAAACATATCGCAGGATGGTGGAGAATGTCCAGTAAAGTCGCGGTCTAATTATACCAATATACTGCATAAATTATCTTGTAAGCTTACCACATTGTGAACTGTGGTGTTTTACTGTTTCAGGTGTACCAGGTGGCGTATGTGATAGTGAAATCTGCAATATCTCCAAGACCCGCGAATTGGATCTTGGAGCGTTCGATAGATGGCAGCACGTACCGACCGTGGCAGTATTATGCTCACAGTGACGACGAATGTTGGACACGATACGGGATTGAGCCCACGAGGGGAAAACCCTCGTACAAAAGGGATTCTGACGTCATCTGCACATCCTACTTTTCGAAACTGAACCCACTCGAAGGAGGCGAGGTATGGCATGGTTATGATTCTAATGTACCTTCTCATTTGCGTGTTTCCATTACAGTAAGAATTTAATAACTACATGTCCATGTAATTAATTTTCAGTAACACATTGCAATAAATGGGTTACCCTAAATGTTGTATTCATGTTCACAGGCACGTTTTATTTTTAGAATTTATCGCCTGAAACATTAGAGAAATAGAGACACAAAATGTGTTACGAGTGGAATATTGAAGGACCTAATAATCCTGAATGTGAAAGGAACAAATTATAATAGAGTTGGAATGCCAGTGTAGCGCACTTTGGGGCAAATGATAAATATGTACCCACTTTTAGTGAAAACGTAAACGGAAGAGGCCTCTAGGGGACATGGGATAGAGGGAAAATAGCAATAAATATGACTTATACAAACTGGAAGTAAGGAAAAAAGGTAAACTTGNCTCATCTATCTCCTTCTCTCACTCGCACTACATGTTTCGGCATAATAATGCCATCTTCAGGTGCTTACTCAATCCACGCCAAACTAGTTCATTGCATGCCTTGTCCTCACATTAAAATAACTAAAATATATATCTATCATATACACTGACAAATGTCAAACGTTAACAATATTAAAATTGTTCAGGATTCTACATCGCTACGTCGCACCTCACTACGTCAGTCACGCCCATTCTCCTCTGTCGGAGCACTCCTTCACTATCGTGTGTGTGTTGTGCTTTTGTTGTCTCTTGCTCCTGTGACTGCGTGTGTTATACTGTTGGGCCTGCTGGGTATGTGTGTGTGTTCTGTCTTCGTTTTGAGTTATACAAACTGGAAGTAAGGAAAAAAGGTAAACTTGTCCCTGTAACAGGCCGTGGAGGCCCATAGGGTTGTGAGACTTCGAGGCCCCCATATTTTCTAGACAATCTACTCTCAGATGGCGGTGAGGTTGTCAGCCTTACGCGCAGACCGCCCTTTACCCATCATGAAGATTCCTGGTACGAGTCTGAGTCGATCCCAGGGCCATAGTACTGCTGGAAGGATTAGGTCATTTAAAAAAAAAATCCAATGAAATCGTCGGGAATGGAACCCGCGACCTTTCGGCTTGTATGAAGGTTAACTTGGCACATGATGGGTCAAGTGGCAGCCTCTTGTGAACATGGCAGTTCATGAAAGGTGAGAATTATTGTCCAGATGAAGGACCATTAGCTTCTGCAGACGATCTGTTCTATAGAAATGACGTTTGTGGCGATGGTGATGATGACAGTGATGATTTTGATGATAAGTTCGGCCAGTATGTTGTAATGCCATCCCGGTTTTCTCTTCTTCGCATAGGTAAAAGTTGTAATCAACAGTTTAGATTGCTTCACCAACATTTTCAGGAGTTGTGCCCTCTCTCTCATGTACCGTACATTCCCCACTTGCCATCTCATTGTCCTCGATGTGATCACCTTACTACTATTTGACGAAGAACACGAACTAAGAAGTTTTCATGCAACTTTCATCAGTCTCTATTTACTTACTCCCTTTTAGGCAGCGCCATAGCTCAAGCGGTTAGTCGCTGGCTTCCCACCGCGGCGGCCCTGGTTCAATCCCTGGTCTGGTCAAATGGGATTTGTGGTGGACAAAGTGGCGTTGGCAGGTTTTCTCCGAGTACTTCGGTTTCTCCTGCCAATCTTCATTCCACCAATTGCTCCACAATCACCCTCACCTATCATCTGGGGCTGGTACAATAGGCCAGAAGTGGCCGCAGTACAAGGGACTTAGTCCCACCCCACTAGAAATACAAAATACTCCCTTTTAGGTCTAAATATTGTCCTCAGCAACCTGTTCTGAAACACCCTCAACCTCTCTTCCCATGGATGTGAGAGGCCCATTTCACACTTACACTCGTGCACTCTTCACATCCTCAGATAGGAGACAATTAGACCAAGTAGTCTGAACTGAATGATAGCAAGCAGACATCACCTAAATTTATTCTGCCCTAAATTTGACTTTAATTTTTTTTATGTTACCGTTCTCATACATTCTAATTTTACCATATTTTTCGAAAGTAAACACAGTAAATATAAAACAGATAGAAACATGGAATAAAACGAAACACATTTTTTTTTTACTTTCGTAATTACACTCTCTAGGCTACACCGTTTAGTTAAAAGAAAGCAGTTCAGCTTCATGAATTACGAAGCAGAAACTTCTTTCTTTTGGTGGTGGGCTATTTAACGACGCTTGCTGTGCCTGAGACTGTTTTGCGTCGGATGGTAGGATGTCTGATGAAATGGAAAATATTTGGAAGGCGGTGGCCTTTGCCTAATCGAGGTACTCTGTCGGAATTTGCCTCGAGGGACTGAGGAGATCCACGAAAAACGCGAGTAAAGGTAGCCGGTGTTCCGGCCAAAATTCGAACCTAGCACCTCCCGCCGTTTCGGTTGGACCTAGCTGTTTGAAAATTCCCCCGAAAATGAATTCTAAACATTTAGCAATAAAACTGCTTTTTTCAGCGCTATTGGCATTATCACTAAACAAAAATTGTTAGTTTCTGAAGTCGAAATTTATTACTTGATTTCGTACATGTTACAGCCTTTTGACAAGTTATGTTTAGCAACTTCGATGATGGGGCTTCATAATACAGTGCTAAGTTGATATGGGGCTATGTACATTCGCTCCTTAAGCAAACACACTTCTAGTGGGTTCATTGTGCGCACCCCACCCCCTGTGGTTGCCCGGGCTCTTTAGGAGCCTCGGCAGAAGCCCCCAGATTGAGGCTCTGCTCCTAACCATGTAGTCATATGTCTCAGGTCCATGGCCAGCCAACTTGAGCACTTCCAGAATGTCATCTTCTCTTGGGCTGCTGGCAGCGGAACGTCCCAGGCGCACCCTGTCATTTGCCGACAGGGTCATCAGAGCCCCAACCACTAGCCCCAGTCAAATTCCCAATATCCCTCAGAAGAGGTCTGCTTTCGATCAGTAGCTTGTGCATTTCTTCTTGATGGGCAGGCTATTCACCTTCGTCAAGAGATCACACTCAGTCTCAACTTCGTGGACTCCTCATGATAGCCCTTGAGGGCTGATGGTCACTTTATGTCGACTGCAAATGTCAACAACTGACACCTGCGTTTGAGCATCCCTTTACTGGCTCGCTTCTTCCCCAGCCTGTCACAGTCTTCTTGATAGTCGGGTTATTCACCTCTGTCAAGAGGCCTCTTACAGCTTTGTCCTTACTGAACCCTCACCAGAGCTCCTGAGAGATTTGACTGCCTCTTCGTGACAGAAGAAAAGCAGAAGACCCAACACGTGAGCCGTCAAAGGAGGGAGAGAAAGCTTCGCCCCCCGAAAGCACTGGCGAAGGCAGTCCTCCAACCGCCTTCTGGCGTGCTGCAGGGGCAGCAGAGCCTCCACCTAGTCCCATCTAAGCCCGTAGTCGAGTGCCACCCAAGGCCCCCGAATCCATGCAGGAGTCCCCTGCTCGCCCCATCTGCTGTGCTAGTCTGTCCACTTCTTAACATTTATCCA
Source organism: Cryptotermes secundus (assembly GCF_002891405.2). Taxonomy (NCBI): domain Eukaryota; kingdom Metazoa; phylum Arthropoda; class Insecta; order Blattodea; family Kalotermitidae; genus Cryptotermes; species Cryptotermes secundus. The sequence continues at coordinate 20,779 of NW_019735562.1, read as the reverse complement.
TACCAGGAATGCTTCTACAGGTTTCGTCCTCAGTGGGACCTACGAGTATACTGCAGTCTTTCCAAAACGTAAAATCAGTTAATTCGTTAAAAAAGAGAGAAAATATCACAAGATATCTGCTACTGAATGTGTGCTTCGTTTCATTCTTGTTACTCCATAATGTAACAGATTTGCTCAAAGCGTTTCTAGGCAACGGCTCGGTAAACACGTTCCAGTGTGCCGCTACTTTTCCATTCAGATAGCTTCTCAGTTACGCCCACGAGGCTGAGTGGACCCCGTTCCAGACCCACTACTTCTCAGAAAATCTGGTAGCGCCGGGAATCGAACCCGGGACCTCTGGATCTGTAGCCAGGAACTCTGACCACTGGACCACAGAGGCGGTCCTTGAGCTACTGAGAGTGTCGTTAAATAAACCAGATATATGTAGTGGCGGTGGCATCATGCATTTTAATCAGTCGCATTTCATTTAAATGCCCTAGCTTGTCATTGCCCTGTGTGGCTAACGCCTTGGAGTTTCGGCAACTTCTCCGACTCGTCAGTATTTCTGGCTGTCTGTAGACGAGTTTGGAGTGAGTAATTTACACTGTCACGTCAACTCTTTGAGTCATGGCCTTCATCCAAACGGCATTTACAAACCTCCTTCTTAGTAAACACACTACATCTCCATTATGAAGACCAACTGGCAACGCCGCTTTTTAATGTGAGATTCGTATGAAACCCATAATATAATGCAGAGTTCTTTAATGTTTAAACAGGTGGTACATACAGTGACCACTGCTTTGCAAGAGTTAAGAGAAAATCTGTAAAATTTATTGTCGTTACATTGCATAAAAGTAGCCCCAATTGTTTACATCGAGCAGCTGAAGTGAAATAAGTAAGTAAAGTAAAGTAAAGTAAAGCTATCCCTGTAACAGGCCGCGAAGGCCCATAGGGTTGTGAGACGTTGAGGGTCCCACATTATCTAGACAGTCGGCTCACAGATGGCGGTAAGGTTGTCAGCCTTACGCCCCGGCCTCTGTTTACTCCCCAGGAAAATTATTTAATTAATTCCTGGTACTCATTTCTGTTAGAGGCTGAGTAAACCCCAGGACCTAGTGCGGCTGGTAGGATTAGGTCAATTGAAATAAACCCAATGACCTCATCGGGACTTGAACCCGCGACCTTCCGGCTTGTAGCATAGCCCCTCAACCAACTACGCTACCGCGTGCCCCAACAAAATAAGTAGTGTGTGTGATATGAGAGCAGGTTTCTCTGGTGCATGGGACGTTGCAGGGGCGGAAGTTTGGTACTAGAAACTTGTGTGCCAGTAGTCCACATGTGAAACCACAGATGCAGGTGTTACATATAATTTTATTGTGGTGTGTTTTACCAGGCTTTCAGTATCTTAGACTATACACCATCGAATGGGGGATGATTGATGAGCTGTAAAGGAAGTGTTCTTGACCTATTCGAGGTTCTGTGCCGGCGTTTACATAAGAGGAATGAGGAAAACCATGAAAGCCCTCATGCAGAATAGCCGGCGTTCCTGCAGAAATTCGGATCGAGCACCTACCAAATATGATTCTAGAGCGTTCCTGTCACACCATTGCGTTTCATGTAGTACTTTATAATATAATTTGCTTTCTCTCTTTTTATTAATTTTAATTACAGCCTGTTTAAATCTTTCAGAAGGCCTCTCAAACCAGGATTTTTTTTTATTTTTGGTTTAAAGAAAAGTATCTGTGTTTTTTGCAAGAATATCTTAATAACCATAACATTGTCACGTGTTTGGGTGACTGAGACAGTGTTTGGATTGGTATTTGGATTTATTAACAACCTGCAGGTCATAACCTCAAATAATTATTACATTATTGCCGATTTCCACACTACAAATCACTCGACACTAAGTCTTCTCAATTTATTTCCACTAGTCTTTACTTAGTATCAGCTCTCCATGATGGCTATTCCTCTGCCTTGTCTTCACTACACGAATCTTAGCAATGGAGATTATTCCGCTTCCATTGCCCACTCAATAGGTGAACCCTCAACTGACTCCTGTAGCGTCAATTGTCTTCAAGATAAGTCCTCGGCACGGACCCCGCAGAGAACACAGCCTCTATTGTTTTAGAGGCGTATTTACCTCGTCATTGCATAGCAACATTTGCATCGCGGATCACACAGAAAACGAAATTGTATTTTTGCGTGCGTGAATGTTGCGGATGTTACCTAGCAATGACCGATATTTACAGATTCACTGCTTAGCAACGGTTCTATGGCCACAATATAATAAATACTATTATTTACGTATTATTAATTTTTATTGAATTTTAATAATATTAAATATCAAATATGTTGCCTCTTTTTTATTAATAATGTTATTTTACACCTCAGATTCATACATCTCTGGTTGTTGGTCGTCCTGGGGCAAATGAATCAAGTGCTGAGTTGCTGGAGTTCACACTTGCCCGCTTTGTGCGTCTGCGTCTGCAGAAAATACGCACATTGAACGAAGAGTTTATGTCATTGTCACCAGGCCTTGATGATGCCTCTGTGACCAGGCGTCTCTTCTACTCCATCAAGGATGTCAGTATCGGAGGCCAGTGTGTCTGCTCAGGCCATGCCAGCAAGTGTACGCAAAATGGAAAGTTTGGAGTGAGTAGTGGAGACAGAGTCTATATTATGTAGGAAGGTAAAATGCTGCTTTTGGGTTCACTTAATGAAGAAATGAACATCACTGGTAGCATTACTGTACCTGTAGACATGCATTAGAAATCTATCCATAAATGTGTTTTGACAAAATTTGGTATTAAATGTTTAGGTATTGTACAAGGTGAGCTTAAAGTCCTTGCGCAATCAGTTTTATAACACATAATTTACAGAATTTACAGTTGGCTTCCACATGTTTGTGGGCATATACTCTATCTTGTCTGCAGTTTCAGTGAAATCAATGAAGATGTAAGTTCAGAAATATTGTGAGAAATACATTGCTATATTTTGCCTGAAATGAAATCAGGTAATGTAGGTGGGCTAACATCCGTTGAAATCATTCTCTTGCAGAAAACATTGGTATATAGCACCATAGAAACAAAAGATATGTATACAAGTGTGGCCTTTTCATGACAAGTCAAGCAGAGTAAAGTCAGGTGACCTGAGTAACCAAATGTCCCTTAAGTCTTTCCTTTCACCAAAAATAGAGCTCATTAGTGCCACAGTGATGAACTGTGTGCAGAGTGGTCATCCTTTTGGAAATATGTAATTAGTAGGAGAGCAATTGAGGTTTAAGGTAATGAAGATTACAGTTAAGATTATTTTGGTAGCTGTGTATATGCACAGTAACTCCTTGTTAGCTCTTCAAAAGCACAGACATAAAAGGAACACTCACAGACACATTATGTCTCCAAACTTCCAACCGCTGAGCTCTTTATTGGATATTGATTTTAATATCAGAAACACTACAGTGTTTAAAAAGCATGAACTTAGTTGGGCTGGTACTGTACTGGGAAGATGTAAATACCATAACGACACACATATCTTTGAACTTAAAATGAAAATGTTTGACATTTAATTTGTCAGACATGTAAACTATGTATGTTTGGTAGAGTGTAAACATTTTTCTTACTCTTGGCGAGTTTGAGACATTTGATAACATTAGTTGAGAGAGGATTCACTTAGTGGGTGGGGGGTAGAGTCCAACTGGGTCCACTTGGCACTGCGGCCACTGATTGGCCTATTGTAGCCTGCCCCAGGTGATTATGATGATGGAGAATTTGGTAGAATGAAGATTGGCAGCGAAACTGAAGTACTCGGAGAAAACCTGCCCCAGTGCCACTTTGTACACCACAGATCCCACTTGACCAGACCTGGGATCGAAACCAGGCCACCACGGTGGGAAACCAGCGACTAACCGCTTGAACTATGGCGCGGCCTTAGCTGAGAGAGGTTACTATGGGAGCAGTCCATAGAATACCTCATGATGCTCCTTTATCCATGGACAAAGCAGTTAGAACACAAAGGTGACAGCTAATTTTCATCTGGTGCTGAGATGTGGAGCTGTAACTTCATTTTTTCTGACACATTCATGGCACAGTACTTAAAGACAGGAACATCAGAAAACTTATTTTAGCAGATATTCACCCATGTAAGGAATGGTAATATTTTGCGATGTGCATCCAACAGCCTTTTAAAGTTCATTTAAATGTTTCTCTACAGATGGGTACCAATATAAGTAATGCATAATTAACTATTGCATAATTACATGGAAATTGAATGATTACAAGTACCCCACTGTTAATTTTTTGAAAGGCAATTTAAAAATGAGCCTAGTGCTGATCTGTGCATTTTACAGGTGATGACTTTTATTATGTTCAATTATACTGTAATGTGCATGTACAATGCAGAATTTGCATTCAGTAAGTTAGTTACTCCCTGAACAGCATGTGTAATTTTTTATAGGAGACTCAGCGCTCCACTCAGGACAATCAGTCTTGATTGAAGGGTTTAATGGCTTCTCTGTGCCTTTCTAGATATGTGCATTAATACCATATGAAGGCCATGATCATCTCTTTTCTGGTCTTAAGGAGTTTTTTCTTTCACCTTCATTTCTATGGCTAGAACTTGTCACCTTTTGATATTACACTTCACTAATTGTTTGGAGATCCCTATGTTATAAAGCAGTGCTGTTTTGTAAACTGTACAAGAGGCCTAGATACCAAATGAATTATGTGAGCTTAATTATAATTTTGTCATTGGCACCTTGTTTTCCCCCCAGTATATTCAGGCAGTCATATTGAAAGCACAGAATAAGTTTATCATAATTATTGTCAGCTTAAAGAATTCAGTCTAGTTGCCTGTTCCATGTACATTAAAGAAATTTAAAAAATTTCACAGCCTGAGATATAAAATAATCCACTTCCATGCTTATGTATTGCAGAGGGCACAGTGTGAGTGCCAGCATAATACTTGTGGTCCCAACTGTGACCGCTGTTGTCCACTGTACAATCAGCTTCCATGGCGTGCTGGGACTCCATCTGACGGAGCACAATGTGAGCCATGCCAGTGTTATGGACATGCCACCAGCTGTCGTTACAATGCTACAGCTGCAGCTGCTCACCTGAGTCGAGATGTATATGGGGAGTATCGTGGGGGAGGTGTCTGCATAAATTGCACGGTGAGTCTCTTATTTCAGGTACATCATAATTATGAGTAAGTGTTTCACAGATTGGATGATTATGATATTTTATATATATTTATATGGTTTAAGATATGTGTAGCATAACACTTCCTTTGCTCACTGCACAAATTAGGAACCTAAGCCAAGAAGTGAGGATGCTGGATTGAGTGCTTCTTTCATAATGGTTTACATGAGTAGTTGCAGTCTAGTATATTATGTCCCTGTAATCTAGAATTCCATTTGTAAGTCACTCATAATTTCTAGACTTTGGATATTAGTGTTAGGTTGAGTGACCTAGTTTGTCCCAGTATTGGTCAATCAAAACAGCACAAATGGTGTAGAAGAGGGATGCATATAGGATATTGGTGGGGAAGCCAGAAGGAAGGAACCACTGGGAAGACCAAGGCATAGGTGGGTGGACAATATTAAAATGGATCTTAGAGAAATAGGATGGGATGGTATGAATTGGATAGATGTTGCTCAGGATTGGGACCAGTGGAGGGCTCTTCTGAACATGGTAATGAATCTTCAGGTTCTATGAATTGCTGGAAAGTTCTTGAGTAGCTGCACAATAAGCAGCTTCTCAAGAAGGGCTCAGCTCCACGAGTGTGTGAGTCTATAAGTAGAGTTCAACTGACACTATTATTTTGTGTCCACTGTGGATGTTTTGCAGTTGATATTTCATAAAATTCCTAACCAGTACATTCTCAGTGATTGAGTTTTTTTACAATTCACAGGCGCATACAACAGGCATAAACTGCGAGCGATGTGAAGATGGGTGGTATCGACCGAAAGGTGTATCCTTACTTGATCCAGCTCCTTGCCAGCCCTGCAACTGTGACAACAAGCCTGGTGCTACAGGACGATGTACGCAGGATGGGGATTCTACAGGCAAGGTACAGAAAACAATGTAAGCTATTAATTTCACCATTGCAGGAAAGGAATTGAAGATACAAAATTTAAATCATGATAATATCACATTAGCAAGAAATAATTATTAATTAAGCACTGAACCTAAATTTTGCAACCTGAATTAAAGAAGTAAATGCATGCATGCAAATAGATGTTCTATGTTCACCCTGTGTTGGAGTAGACTACATGCAGGATTCTGATACTAAGAAAACTAAGTAGCATAAATTGGGCCACGCCATAGCTCAAGCAGTTAGTTGCTGGCTTCCCACCGTGGCGGCCCGGGTTCGATCCTGGGTCTGGTCAAGTGGGATTTGTGGTGGACAAAGTGACGTTGGGACAGGTTTTCTCCAAGTACTTCGGTTTCCCCTGCCAATCTTCATTCCACCAATTGCTCCACAATCACCCTCACCTATCATCTGGGGCTGGTACAATAGGCCAGAAGTGGCCACAGTACAAGGGACTTGGTCCCACCCTACTAGCATTTAAAAAAAGTAGCATAAAACTATATATTACCTTCTGAGTTTCTTTTTATTGAGTAGTAACATTATGCTAGATTATATGTTGTGTTTCACAAGAAATTTTGATGCCTGCCTATCTTTAGAATCTTATGAGAGAGCAAGTTAAAATTCAAAGACAATTTTGATTACCATCAGAAATATTAACAGAGCTGGAGATGATGATGGGTGCACATAAACAATGTGAATCTTCTGTCATTTCCACCTACTTGGTTTTTACAAATATTTAAATACTGATAATGCTGAGATACTTCAAAATGGCTGTTCCATTAATAGAATACCTAAAAGAGGAACAGTGACTTGTGATCTGATTTTTTGGGTCAGATATCTTGAAGAACAGTGACACTTAGCAGACAAACAGGTATATCAGTGGCTCAACATGATGAGAAAAATATATAAGTCAGAAGAGAATGTTCAAAGATGGCAGTGAATGTTGATGAATGTTCCCAGCTGTCAGCTAAAAGTGCCAAGGTTAGGGACAAAGTTGTTCAACACATCTATGGCAACTGAGGAATCAGCATTGATGAATTTTGTGTGACATAAACATCAGCCATGGAAAGAAGCTGTGCAAGAATGGCTTAAAGCCCAGCAGAAAACATTTTAATGTTACAGAATCGGGAAACTTGTGTACTGATAGACCAAATACAGCAAAACTCACACTTAAAGTTTCTTTGGGGATCAGTGAATTTGAACACTAAACTGAGGAAGTTCTTAATTGTAGAACATTTAGTACTGAGGGTGTTGACTTGAGTCACTGAAATCGAAATTAAAATGAGGGAACACCTTAAATCAAGGTACATTAAATGGGGGTTCCACTGTGCATTGACAAGCAGGGTGATTACATAAAGAAATAAGATATCTCTGACTGTTGTGTGATTTTGGTCAAAATTTATAATGAAATTGCCCTTCATTTCATACTTACATCTAAAGAGAAACACTGTGAAAATTATATTGTGACATGAAAGCCAGAAGAGACAGCTGTTGCTAGTTATAGTTACTTGTAGCTGTGAGCTGTAAGAGTTCAGTAAATCCAATTACCAATCCAAACCCCATGTCTAGACACTAATATTTGACTGTATACTAAAGTTATAAAACACTATGTCCATTTACACTCTAGTTCCATATTAGTAACTTTTGTGAGATTCATGGATTGTGAATTCCACCTGTATATTTGTGCATGTGTCAAAGCTAGTCTCACAGTGAGACAAATGTGTGTTTGGGGTCTATAGTGGAAATTAATTGAATAATGCTTTTTATGTTTCTATGAACAAAGACCTTTCCACTTCATTGGGCTTATGTGACTTAACCTGCAATGACAATTTCACATCATCACGCAACAAATAAACATGTTTCTAGTTGAAGAAAAGTAAAACTGAGAAAATATTCCTTATAATTTTCAGTGTATATATGTTGTATTAATTTTTTTATTTTTATATTTGTTGGAATATGTAAATAATAGTTTATATTGTTAAATGATATAAAAATTGTTGAGAATATGAAGAATGACATTACTGTGTGAGAGAAATTAATGTATTTACATGTTAATTTTTACATTCTAGGAAGCAGGAATTTGTGAATGTCGTGTGGGATTTGGGGGTCCACAATGTGATGTATGTGCCCCAGGTTTTCGAGATTACCCCAACTGTACCCCATGTCCATGTGATATTCGAGGAATTGACTTGATGACTGACTGTGAAAGAAGTTGCACCTGTAAGGACAATGTGGAAGGTGAAAGATGCGATCGCTGCAAGCCAGGTTACTTTGCTTTGAGCAGAGATAACCCTGATGGATGTATGCAATGCTACTGCTCTGGTGTGAGCAGGTCTTGTCATTCCAGTACAGACCTGCTGCTTGAGACTGTAAGTTATAGACTCAAGACCTAATTCATTCTGTTTCTCTTAAAATTTACCAACACAATTCTCACATTACCATCAAAATTTTAAATATTTTCTGCAGTCACCTATATTGCCATTTAAATTTTGTATCTGCTGAGAGATTCCTAATCATAATTTCTACAGATGTTTGCATGTGATTTCAGGTTCTCCCAGCAGTGAATATTAAGATTGCAGTAGTCTAGAATGTGACACCATGTAGTTTGTCAGATAGATACCAACATTCTAGAGAAACCTGCTGCCTCCATCTTCAGTGTAGATGTGTAAGCTGTACAGAAAAGTGGAACAAAGAGGGAAGAGAGGGCTTAGGAACAGGGCTACAAGGAACCCAGTAGAACCAATGGCTGTGAAGGGGATTCTGTTCAGAGGGTAGAAGCCATGGGCTCTTCTGGGTTTCTATTCTTCTTTCTCCTCCTATCTGCATTTCCCTTCTCTTTTCTTCCTGCATCTTTTCACTTATTTACCTTATCTTTATTTTAAGTACTTTGTCTTCTGTCTTTACCCACCATCCTTTCTCATATGTTTTTTCACTGTGCTCCTTGAAAATGTCTCATCATGTCCACTGGTTCAGTCATAGCCCCATTTCAGTCCTCCCATCCCTGTATTTCTACAATTTTCCCTTCATGGCTTACTCTTCTACACTGAAGCTGGCTGCAGTAGGTTCCTCTGAAAGTCCTGTTCCTATCTACTAAACTGCACCTCATCACATCCCAGTCTTAAGATATTTGCACATTTGCTACAGGTCTAATGGTTTTATATTTCTCAGTTTTCAGCATTGTCAGGGTGGCTGGTAAGTGACCTAGCAGTGAGCAGAACAGTTCTTCCTTCGTTAGACACAGAAACAAGGCAGCTATCAGTTGGTAACTATGAGTTACCAGGTGTCGAGAGCTACTTCTGGTTGGCTCCAGAACAATACCGTGGCAATCTTTTGACTAGCTATGGATCCAATGTGAGCTTTAGTGTGAGCTGGGTTGTGATGCGTGGAGACACCAGCGGGAGACCGACTGTTGGACCCAACATGGTTCTTATCGTGAGTACTACCTAAGAAATAACAGTCAAACCTGTAATTGTAACTTGGGATGTTATACAGTGGAATAACACATCATTTAAAAGGGTAATATACAGTCCTCAATCAATAATACTTTATCATAAAAATGTTTATTCCGATGTTCAAGAAATTTCCTCTTCTTTGGAGCCTGAAAGTTAATGACCTGTTCACAAAAGTCTGCCAAAGGCTGTATCCTGAGAGGGTTATATTCAGTCCACACAATCCCACCCTATTCCATTACTATTTATTTTATTATTATCCTCCCATATATATATATACAGTAGAACTTGGTTATAACGTCATCAAAGGGACCTAAAAATAGTGTCGTTATAAATGAATGTCGTTGTAACCGAAATGGGCACTTCCACAGTAGCCTTATGTCAGTCACGTAAAAATCTACCAAAACCGAGTTAAAATGTTGCATTTTATAGTGAAATACGTAGTTAAGTATAGACTAATGTAACANTTTATGCATGTCGTACTAAGCAAGGTATAAAAACAGTTGCTTTATGAGGAATTAGTTCGTACTATTGAATATTTGATGCAATAGACAAGGTGTCGCAGAAACCGATGTTGCTATAACCAAGTTTTACTGTATATATATAGTGCTCTCATCATTTTAAATCTTGAGTTTGACTTTTTCCCAGACATTCTTTTAAGCTAAATTTTGCTGCTTTTAAATATTAAAGATTCTTACAAAAACAGATGTTGAGCTTAAGAAGGAGATTATTACTTATCAAGCAACTGGTATTTAATTGTTTCATAGGGCGTTTATAAAATGCATCCTTAAGAGAGAAAAATCTGGGTGCAGTATTCTCTTTTCAGTACTGATAAGTCCAAAACTGCATGCTTATGCAAGAATATTGAAATTTTAAGAATATTACTCTGCATTGTAAGAATGATTCAGTAAAATCCATCATCATCTCCATGGATTAGACCATGTTTAGTCTGTTCCATCCTCTTGAAGGTTAGGTGGGTTCCTCCAGCTTATCTGCGGGTACCACATATTTTGCTGTCTTATTAGGTTTTATGTTAAAATTTTTGGAATTTGTCTGTCTTCCATTCATAGAATGTGATAAATTCCATTTGTTAATTTCTGAGACAACATAATATAAGTGTTAAAAGTGTGAGCAGTGAACATGCTTATCCCCTTTGCTGCAACATGCCCAAATGAAATTAGAGTACAAGGCACAAGAGCAAAATATTGGATTATTGATTCATTGTCAAAATTCAGGCCTCTGTCATTACTTCTAATAGTACATAAAATTTCAATTAGGAAAGTACAAACAATTTTTCTCAGATTTCTCCACTAATTTTTAGATTGTGTTGAATCGTGGGATTGTGTCTTGTATGCACAAGTTAGTCACAGATTCACCGAATTTTTATAAAAATGTTCATTAGTTGGATGATGGAAAATGCTCACAAGTAGCCACGTCGTGAACAAGAGATGAACATATTAACTACCTTCACAAAGCAGAATCCTTTTTGAGAAGCTAATAGTCTCTCAGCTGATCAAGTAATTTCTTGCTTTTTATGGAACCCAAAAGTTCAGTATGTGTTCACATGAGCCTGCCACAGCCTACCTAAGCAGTGAATCTTGTCCACATATTCTATTTCTTTAAGGCTGATCTTAATATTGTTCCCTGTTTATGACTCTCACGTTGTCTCTTCTCCTCACATTATCCAACTAAAACGTTTTATGAAATTATCTGTTCCACTCGTACTACATGCATTACCCCACTAGTGTCTTTTTCACAATTGGTGACGAAAATATTATTTGCTGGAAAGTACAAATTATGAAGCTCATCATTGTGAAGTTTTCTCCAACCTGTTATTGCTTTCTGTCTGTTAGGTTCAAATATTCTTCTCTGAACCCTGCTTTCAGATGCTCTCAGTCCAGAATAGAAGATAATATAGTAATTTATGTAAGAACATGTAAATGCATCACTTTTTCCACTAAAAATCATGTTGTTTGCTGAGTGTTTGAAACTGTTTACAGTAAGAATAAAAGAACACTAAATGAGTAAATTCCTGTCACTACAACACATTTATGCATAATTTACAATAGTTCTCTACATGTAGTCCTGCTTTCTGTAAGCCATAGCAGGGTTGATAAGTTTGTTGATTTCGTCTTATGCATGGATTGGGAATGTTATGTGGTAAGTGTAAAGTCTAATCTTATACATATATTTATATAGTTTTTCTGTTTTATAGATATTATACATACCTGACTGATGTAATGTCATAATGTTTCCAGAAATCAAAACTTTTCATAAAAATAAGATAATTGTAGGTGACATACTATTATGTGGTTCTTGCGCTGTGCAGGTAGACTTTGCTGTCAACAGGGCTAGGTTTTAATGCATATTTTTTAACCTTTTTATATATTTCGTTACAAATCTTTTTTTTTTAATAATTTGTCAATATCGTTCCTGAGCTATGTACATAATGCTGTTTTTCCCAGGGGAGCAATGGATTGCGGCTTGGTACGGGAGATCATTCATACAAGCCTCCTAATGCTACATTGACTATCCCACTTCATGAAGATGCCTGGTATCATATACCAAATGATATTAGAGATATCATTGGGCATGATTATCATGGCGCTCCAGCAAGCAGAGATGATCTGATGAGCGTACTTACACATGTGAAACATGTCCTGCTCAGAGCAAAATTCCACACTGATCAAGTTGAGGGAAGGTAACATACTGTCAGTTTATGAAATTTCTTATGACATAATTTGCTGTAGTAATTTTGGTTTTAAGATTAATCCTTTATTTCCTGTCCCCTAACTCTATGTACATAGTGATGAAGGGGACTTGGCGATGTGGACTGGATTAATCTGGCTCAGGTTTGGGGATAGTGATAGGCTCTTGTGGACATGGTAATGAACCTCTGGGTTCTCTAAAGAGTCGAATTTTGTCATTGCTGTAGTGACTATCAGCTTTCCAACATGGGCTTTAGTAAAATGTTGTGGTTGAATGGGGAACACTAGTTTTGTGTGTGTGTGTGTGATGTTCACGGTCCAAATGTTGGCTTGAAAACCATCTATCCTGATTGAGGTTTTTGCCCCCCCCCCATTTTCCTTATTCCCTTCATGGCTGCTATTGGTAAAGTACCTTAAATTAGGCTGCTGCTTCTACATCTTTACCAATTCATGTTTCATCAATTATTCTATTATTTTATTTCTGCTTATAATCTTAGAAATTGAAAATTGAATTGAAAATAGAAGGGAATAAATACAAATAAATAAGCTGGGCTCTGTTCAATAATTGAAAATTGGCTTCAAAATAGAAAAGAATAAATAGCTGGGCTCTGTCCAGAAAATTAAAATTGAACTGAAAATTGAAAATAATAAATAAAAATAAATATGCTGGGTTCTGCTCCATAGGACTTTCTGGTTTGTTAGTTAGTTGGTTGCTTAGTTGATTCACACCTGGGGTCATGATTGCAGCAACCTCATCACTTACTTTCAGGGTGTACTTACTGATCTTGAAATTTTTGTCAATCATTCATGTACACATTCCCCTTGATTAGCACATAAAACCTGTAGATGTGAACTCAGACTTCCCCAAGTGTGAAGCCATGTGTACCCATTTCCTACAGCGTCCTGTAAACTCACTAGTTGAGGACCTAAAGTTACAAACAGTTTAGTTATCACTATTGCTTTATATAGATACCAAGAGTTGAAAGATTTTAAGTTTGCTTGAAAGATATGAAATAATTTTCCACCCCACTAAAGCAGGCAATGTTTCATTAGAGAAAGAATTTTAATCACGAAAACATCAAACTTGAGATTTCCTGAAAGCACTTGTGTAACCCATCACAAGAATAAAGTGGCCTGAGAAAGTCAGTTGTTGATCTCTGTTCATCCATAAATTCGTCTGCCTCCCTGTATGTGATTACACAGAAAATGACTTGGGCTTTGACTCTTTAGAGTGGTACCACAAAGATGGCAATGAATTTCTTAATCACATTGTACAAGTAACAGGTAATGAAACCTGGCTTTCATTTGTGAATGTTGAAATCAAAGAGTAGTCAGACCAGTCTGTGCACACACATTCACACAACAAATTAGCCAAAATTTTAAACAAACATTGTCTGCCTGTCAAAATGCTGATGGTAACCGTTTTCCGGGACAAGAAAAGAATGTTGATAGTTGAATGCATGCAACAAGGAACCATAATGTCAGAAGTGTGATGCAAAACACTAAATGAACTGCATAGGCCCATTCAGGGAAAAGGATTGGAATGCTGACTTCCAGTGCACTTGTAGTGCTCCTCCATGGCAATGTGCTTCCGCATACGAGTAGAGCTTCTCATGCACAAGTAATGATGGAGAATTTCAACCGGGAGTTATTTGACCACCCACCTCCTCACTCCGAGTGACTACCACCTGTTTACCTACCTGAAGAACTGGTTAGGATCACAGCACTTAAAAAAATAATGAGTTGATGGAAGGTGTAAAAACGTGGCTGTGCTCACAGGTGGCAGACTTCTTTGACACAGAGTACAGAAATTTATTCCCTGACAAGATAAGTGCCTCAATTTCAGTGGTGAATACATTGAGTTGTAGCTTAAGTATGTACATATTCTTCATACACAATGAATGTGTTTTTTCTCATTGCTTGTTTTTTTAACAATTCACTGGAGTTTACTTTCTGAATAGCTGTCATTTATAAAGGAGTCAGGATAGTGTAGTCAGTATAACATCTGGCTATAGCCTGGATGACTATATATTGTCCAGACTGACTCTGGGGTCCACCCAACCTCATATACAATGGGTATTGGGGGCTTTTTCCCAGGGTTAAAGCAACTGGGGCATGAAGCTGACCCCTCACCTCCAGCTAGTGCGGAGGTCAAGAGAATGTGGGTCTATACATCTACTCCCCCATACGCCTTCATGGCGTAGTCCTTAATTAGTTAAGCACAGGGGCAACTTCACCTTACCTTTACCTCATATTATAAAATTCACAAACCTGTTAAAACAAACAGTCTGTTAACACCACTGCAAAGAGGAAGGCTTGAATGCCATACTGACACTGTATCTTTCTCTCAGACTGACTCCAGACCGTCTGTAACTCTCATAAAACATGGTGAACTGAGCCTGACATAGGTCTTGAATGCAGAGCATAAAGTGGAAGACTTAGTCCAGCAGATGACCGTAAAAGGTCACTATTTCAGATTTACTTTTCATGCAGTGAAGTTTGACAGAAGTAAATACCGGTGTTAGAGCCCTATATACTTCACGGAACAGTTTTGTTGTGTCCCTGACCATGAAATATTCATTTATTTCTGAAGATTACAATTCTGTTTGTTCACTCCTAACAGTCTAATCACTGCTATGGTGCAGAGAGCAATGGTTGGAGGCACTGGATCTGTGACACACCTTGTTGAACACTGTGACTGCCCACCAGGCTATACAGGTCTGTCGTGTGAGGCATGTGGGTATGGCTACACACATGTGGGGCCCAGTCCAGGTCAGGGAGAATGCAGATTGTGTGACTGTCATGGGCATGCACCAACATGTGATCCTATCACAGGAAACTGTGCTGTGAGTACCTGGTTTTGTAGCACAGATAAGTAAGTGTGGAATGAAGCACAAATTTACAGAAGTTGAACAACAATTTGAATATATGATTTAATATAATTAACACTGAGGAACTGATTTGTTGCATATCATATCCATATAATTTGAATATATAGCTAGCTACAGTATACCTTGATACATATGAGCCCCCACCCCACCAGCTGGGGAACGGGTGTTCTCTTATCTATTACTCAAAAAAAAAAAACAAGAAGTAAACGAGAAAATCAAATAACATTTAATATATGACCAGTAATTTGTGTCAAAAGAAAACACAACAATTAATCAGCATAACCAGCCATAAGATATCCTATCACAACTCGCACAGGCTGTCTCCGCCACAACACCACATATAAGGCATACTTTATAATAAACTTCACGCTAGCATAATCCTATCTCTGTAATCCCCTGCACACACAATACAGACAAAACCTGTATATACATTCTCAACTTACACAATTCCTCCAAGAACAATAATCAGTATGCTAGTATTATGTGCGTTACCTCGAGATGGGCCCTCCTGCCTGGAGTTTAACTACAAAACCGAATCTTTCATGGCACCGATCCAAACAGAATTTAGTTACGGAGCGAGACGTCCGTACACGACGACTTTCCAGGCAGAAGAGACGAGGTGCCTCAGCCGAATCACAAAGGATAGAGGAGTGATGATGTAGAATATGCCACGGAATAAGGATAGGTAGTAGGAAAAGTAGGGAAAAACAGTGTGATCCGCGGCCGCCGCCGCTCAGAGAGGGCACTACAACCAATGAGCTGAAGGGATCGGCTCACATATGAAGAAATTGGTTTTCCTTAGTCCCATTTCACTTAATACTTTAGTTTTCAGAAGCCATTTAAGAGCACCAAGTGAGTATTGCAGCTATAATGATACATATTTTTGATCAAAACTGCTAAAATATAATTCCTTAATTACCATATATGTTTAAGGGTATATGTTACTTTTCAGGCTTGTGAGCACAATACAAATGGCACCAAATGTGATTATTGTGAAGCTGGTTACTATGGAGATGCAACACAGGGTACTCCATCAGACTGTCAGCGTTGTGCTTGCCCATTAGTGGAGGCTAGTAACAACTTCAGCCCACACTGTGAACTCAAATCACCAGACGAAAATGTTATCGACTATATTTGTACAGACTGCCCACAAGGATACGATGGAGACCACTGTGAAAGGTACACACTGCATTGCTCTTCGCCTAGTATTTTTAACCCTCACAAATGATTCTCCTTTAGGTCAATTTTATTTTGTTTGTGTTTTAAAACTGTCAAACTTAATGTGACATTGAATTGGAATATGATTTTGCTAAGCCTAGTAGGTAGTTCCAATTTGTTTGAAAGAAATCATCATGACATCATCATGATCATTGGACTTAATCTTACAATGAACCATAATGTCAAGTTTAAAATGTTGAACAGTGCCTGATAAAAGATCTGGAAGTACTGAAGTAGTTTGCTGAAAGAGATTATGAGATGGAAAAGAGGAGATTGTATGAGGGTGTGGGAAATTCATGCTGAAATTTGTTGTGAGTTAGGGAGGAAGAATGAGGTGGTGAAGCTTAGCACATCCAACACCATAAAAATATTAGACTTCAGTGCTGAATTGCAAGCTTTTCTGCAACGCATGTCGCATTCCCTAACTATATGTGATGTAGTTCTTGATCCCCCTAGAAGCAATACTTGCATATGATAAAGGCAAATGCATCATCACATAGAACTTCATGGACGTTCCCCTGGTTCAACAAAACAAATATTCTTCTGTTTGTATCATTGCTTGATTAATATGTACATAATTTGAGATGAAATTCTCACATCAGCGATATTTAAATGTCACATGATAAATATTAATGGGGTTTTAGTCTACCATCCTTTCTAAAAGAAAAATTAGCTACTAAGATAACCATGCTATGTGTTTACATACATCCCCATTTAACTTTTGAATAAAGTGACTAATATTCATGATATTTGGTGTGGTCATATATGTTTATATTTTTCTTTATAAAAAAATCTCTATTATGGATTTCCCATTATGTATCTCTTAGGTATATTGGATATACACAATATATTAGAAGTTGGCTGGCTCTGCTTCTTTGTTTGAGGTGACTGTTTGTCATTATACTAACTGACTAACTTGCTCATGGATCAGTGCACTTCTTGAGAGCCGATAGCTGCTAAGCTGATGAAATAAGTTTGTGCTCTCAAGGAACCTGAAGGTTCATTTTTGTATTCACAAGAGCTTGCCATTGGACCCTATTCTGAGCCTACTAAATCCATTCCACATCCTCATACCTTCTTGAGACTCATTTTAATATTATCATATATGGGAGACTAATATTATGGTGTGCCTTAAAGAAATACAGTGGGAGAGCATAGACTGGATTCATCTTCTCCATGGAGTTACATATATGGATGTTTAAATTCCATGTTTCAGATGTAGCAGTGGATTCTATGGAACACCTGAAGAGCCAGGCTCCACTTGTAGGCGTTGTGAGTGTGGAGGTGGACCTTGTGATAAACGTACTGGTCAGTGCTTGCAGTGCCGTGGTAATACTGGGGGTTGGAGATGTGATGAATGTCTTCAAAACCACTATGGTGATCCTACACAAAGTGACTGCAAACGTAAGTTTCAAGAATAGTACTAGAAATTGTATTTCACTAAATGGTGCCTTTGCTAAGGAGTGTGTTTGGTTAGAATCTAATCTTCAATAGAGATTTCAGGATTTATGCTTTCATGCTGCACATAAAATGATAATGGTTCAAGTAGGCTTTGTATATTAGAGGTTCTGAATATATTTTTAGGGGAATATAAATAGTTACAGTTTGAATCTTGTAAATTTTAGTGTCAGTGTCTAGGATAGTTGTGTTAGTCATAAAAAAGGTCTTTTCTAAAATCCTATAGACTAATTTCTTACTCCTTACTTTGTAAATAATTCATAGGATTGGGTGAGACCAAGACTACTTCGTATGCCGGATACTAGTGGGCCTATTGCACCAACCCAGAATGAGAGATGGGCATAGAACATATGGTGGAATGAGAATTGGTAGAGGAAATCTAAGTAGTCATAGAAAAACTGCTCCTGGGCCACTGTGTTGGGAAGCCAGCAACTAATGGTCTGTGCCATGGCATGGCCAATATTATAATTAACTCCATGCGGTAGAGCCCATGTTGGGTAGCTAATACTATCTTCCTGTTCCAACAGGTGAAGTGTGGTGGAGAGTGGGGGAACAGTAATAGAGGCCACCTGCACAGCTTGTAGATAAAGTGGGAAAAGGTACCATCATAGTGTTCGGACAAAAGTAGTCACCCAACAAGTCAAAATATTCATTATTGTTTTCATAAAATCCTGCCAGTGATCCCTATCCTGAATAGGAATTGAATATAGTTTATCACCTTAAAGACAAAAACTTAGATTAAGATGATGAGTTTTGTCTTCTGGGATATAATGCTATGTATCCCATTAAACGTCAAGTAACATTTTAAAGGAACAGGCTTGCTGTGTGATTCATGCTGGTTTCTTGCTTGGCTTACTCTTCAGCCCTGAAGATGGAGGTGACATCTTCCTNTTTGTGATTGATAGTGTAACGGGCCAAAAATGAAACAATTTAAAAAAAAAACTCTTCATAACCACCACTGTGAGAACCTCAGTTTCTATTTAGATTAGGATATTTGAGAACAAACAAAAAATCAAACAAAAATAAACTCCGTGACCTTCTGTCCGCTAGTGAACTATACCAACCGAGTGACCACCTCTTGTTGGCGAAGTTAGTGCCAACTTTAGCAGATAGAGGGTGTCACGTGGTCAGCACAACGGATTCCCACGGCCGTTAATCTTGGTTTTCTAGACTGGAGCCACTACTTTTCCATTCAAGTAGCTTCTCAGTTATCCTCATGAGGCAGAGCAGACCCTGTTCTAGAACTACTACTTCTCAGAAAATCTGGTAGCACCAGGAATCGAACCCAGAACCTCTGGATCTGTAGCCAGGAACTCTGACCACTGTGCCACAGATTGTTTGAGAGCAGGCTGCTGGAAATGTTATCTGGTCCTGGGAGGGAAGTTGACAAACAGTGAATGTAGCCAGATTTCAAAGCTGGTTCTCTTGTGTGTGACACATTTAGATATCCAGTTCACCTCTGTGCTGAAGTATAGTTCTTTCTGTTATAGCTTGTGCCTGCAATGAACTGGGGTCTGAATACACTGATGGATGTCATGCTGAGACTGGACAGTGCAAGTGTCGGGAGAGGTACATTGGACGGGCATGTGACAGCTGCCAGGTATGAACTATTCATTTCCAATTGCATTCTTTATTTAATTTACTAGATGAGTGATAAATTACTTTTTCTTAAATATCTACATATAATCATGGCATAAGGCACCCTACTACAATAAAGGGTGTCCAGATGTAATTTATCCAAAATAAAAAATTTATGTCTTGGAAACTAATTGTCATACACGTTCTGGTTTATGTCATCAGAAAGGAAAATCCTGAAAGTTCCCCCCCCTCCACCATGCCTGGCTTATGCACATGTACCAGCTGGTGACCTTTGATGAGCTCAGTAACGATGTCAACACCACAGGAACAAGTTCAATGCTTGTTGTGACTAGCAGAATTGCAATCTCTTACAGCTGTCCAGCATCATTTTAGAATGCAATATTGATGTCAGCCTCCTGCATGGAAAAACATTTGGTTCTGCACAACAAACCGAGAACTACAGATAGTCTGTCTGTTGCATGTAAAATCTATTGGAAAGAAGAAAATGTCAGTCACATTAGAGAGGCATTCCAGTGAAGCCCACGCAAATCAATTTGTGATGCTAGCTTGCAGTTACAAATTCCACATTCAACAGTGCATGTTGTGCTACACAAAAGGCTCTGCCTTAGAGCGTACAAGATCCAAATGATTCATGCACTAAAACTGAGCAATCGAGTAGCACCCACAAACTTCGCTGTGGACATGCTAGAAAGAATTAACATGTCACCTGATTTCCTCCACCAAGTGTGCTTCTCAGACAAGGTAACTTTCCGTGTCTGTGGAGTTTGAAACAGGTACAACTGCAGGCTTTGGGGCAGTCAAAATCCGCGTGTCACATGTCAGTTGGAGAGAGGCAGTCTGAAAGCGAATGTGTGTGCCAGCTTAATGCATGACAAGTTGATTGGACTGTTTTTCTTTTCGTAAAAGACTGTGAACAGAAGTTTGTACTTGGACATACTGGAGCTGTATGCACTGCCTCAATTACCAACTCTAACTATCCTCCAACAAGATGGGGCATTGCCACATTTCTGCCACCATCTTAGGAATCACCTGGACAGAGAGATGTCTGGGAGATGGATCAGCAGAGGCAGACCAATCACTTGGCCTCCTAGGTTGCCAGATTTAACTCCAGTGGATTTTTCTTGTGGGGTTATATGAAGATCCTTGTCTTCCACGTTAAGATCGACATTCAACACCTGAAAGCATGCATAAGGGATGCTGTGGCTGCGGTAATACCAAACATACTTCAAGCAACATGGAACGCAGTTGAATATTGTCTGGATATTTGTCTTGCCACCAAGGGAGCCCAGATTTAAATTTATGCTCAAAAAACTTTGATAGTTTCTCTTTGTAATAGCGTAACCCCTGAATGTGTATAATAAATGCTTTCTGAGATATAATTATTTTATTT
>NW_019735561.1:910273-910881 GCF_002891405.2 Cryptotermes secundus | reverse complement strand
TTACCCAAGTATTATTCTACAGTACACTCAACTGGTTAACTTTTATGCTTAAATGACTGCATTCCATTCTGTTCAGTAGATATAAATATGTTTTAGTTAAAAAGCTCAGTCAAGCAACTTTTTCTGGCATCAATCTTACACTGTCATTACACCTTTCCTACAGAATGTGTAAAGATGAACTCTTACATGTTATTGAGTAGTGTTGCTAATGAGCTGCTTGTTTCCTCTGGTACCAATATGTACAAAACTTATAAACATATAAAAGTTCCTCTGGTTGCTACCTGCTTCACACTTGTTTCTTGCTTGGCTTGCTCTTCAGCCCTAAAGATGGAAGCAACACATTCCTCTGAAATGTCGGCTGACTTTCAACAGACTACATGGCACTGTATCCCAGAAGACAGAATTCTTCATAACCACTGGCATGAGAACCTGTAATGGCGCTGGGGCAGGTTTTCTCCGAGTACTTCAGTTTCCCCTGCCAATTTTCATTCCACCAGTTGCTCCACAATCATCCTCACCTATCATCTGGGGCTGGTACAATAGGCCAGAAGTGGCCACAGTACAAGGGACTTAGTCCCACCCCACTAGCAATAAAAAAAATCGTTTTT